>NC_049210.1:27519205-27771018 GCF_013347855.1 Anguilla anguilla | reverse complement strand
ATGATGTCCCCTTAGACGGGGGATAAAATATCTGAGAGCTATCCAAATGCTTAGTAGCTACAGATAATTGGTGTGAGCTGAGCGTAGCTGGATTGGCCAGGTCTGTGAGCATGTGAGCTGGAAATGCTACTGCTTTGAAATTTTACTATTTGGATTTTGTTCTGCTGAAAACGTTTATCTTGAGACTGTCTTCTATCTTTTGAGTTGTACCTACCAAAATCAAGAGTGTGAGGGAACGCTAGCTGACGTTAGCTAGCTGGGGAGACATGGACAAATTTTTGCTGAAGAGAAAAGATCCTGTCTCTGATCAACATCAACTGTCAACATCCGAAGGGGACGCACGCTCAACATCAAAAACAACCGAGCCTCCTGAAAAGCGAAAGAGAGCAGCGAGGAAATGCCAGGAGGAATACCTGAAATATGGATTTACATTTGCAGAACAGGGTGGAGTAGAAGTGCCACAGTGTGTCATATGTACAGCTCGCCTCTCGAACGAATGCATGAAACCGTCAAAGCTACTCAGACACCTGGAAACGAACTACAGCAGTTTGAAAAATAAACCTTTGGATTATTTCAAGGAGAGTTTAAAGGTTTTCAAAGGTCAGCAGTCTTTAATAAGACAGACATTGAAGGTGAGTTCCAACGCCCTTAAAGCCTTTTCAAGTAGCACTACGAGTTGCGCAAGTAAAAAGCACACTCTGTTGCAGAGCCTTTAATACTGCTGTCTGTCCTTGACATTTGCAAAACGATGTTTGGAGCAGAATATGGGGATAAACTCAAATGCATTCCTTTGTCTGACAACTCAAAATCCCGCAGAATTGATGAAATCGCATCTGATGTCAAAATTCAGCTGATCGAAAAACTTAAGTCCACTGAATTTGCAATACAATTGGATGAATCAACAGATATCGCCAACGTCGCACAGTTAATCGCTTTCTTGCGTTTCATTGATGATGGCGAGATATCGGAAGAATTTTTATTTTGCAAACAGCTGACCGGTCGCACTACCGGTGTTGATGTTTTCAAAGTAATTGATGACTTTTTCAGAGACAATGATATATCCTGGACAAAATGTGTAGCTTTGTGCACTGATGGAGCGATGGCGCATGTAAAGCAAGCTGCCCCCGAAATAATGTGGACACACTGTGCTGCATCGGGAAAACCTTGCCGCTAAAGAGTTATGTCCTGAACTCAGCAATGTACTTGGAACAGTCAAGGTTGTTAACTTTATTTTAAAAAAAGGGCATTGAACACACATCTTTTTGCATCTCTGTGCGAGGAAATGGGCGACCAGCACAGCGCTCTTTTATTTCATTCAGAAGCAAGGTTGCTTTTGCGAGGAGCTGTGTTAACACGAGTACTTGAATTGTGTTCAGCAATACATTAATTTTTGGTTTCCCAAAACCCACTCGAATGGGCCAGCTGTTTTGAAGACAATGTCATGTTGTCAAAACTAGCATATCTCACAGATCTCTTATCTGAATTAAACAAGCTGAATTAATCGATGCAGGGGCGCAATGCAAATGTCATTCAGTTGCATATGACAAGCTCAAGGGATTTGTGAAAAAAGTCAAGAGATGACAGTCGCGAGTGGCAGAAGGGAACATTTCCATGTTTTCCTCGTTGGAAGAGATCGCCCAAAACAATGCAATCACATGACTTGTGAAGTGCATCATCTGCGCTCACTTGAAAGGAATTGAAAAACAGTTTGAAAAGTACTTTCAGGAGTCAGAGTATTGGCATCGTGACAGAACGTGGATTCAGTTTCCATTCGCAGAGAATGCAACACATGGCTAAAGTTTATCTAGCATTGAAGAGGACCAGCTAATTGAACTGTTCAGTGATAGCATTCACAAGAACAGTTACCAGACAAAAACTCGCACACAATTCTGGACTGGTTGCCAGGTTGAATTCCCTGATCTCACCTCAAAGGCAATGAAACGCCTTTTGCCCTTTGCCACCACTTACAGTATTTGTGTGAAAGTGCATTCTACAACCAGAGAATGACCCGAGACTTAGCTTATCCACAATCTCCCCAAGGATAGATCAGCTGAGTGACTCCCACCAGGGTCAGGTTTCCCATTAAACTTAAGTAATGTTGCGTTGATTTTTAATATTAATGAATCATTAATAATTGTTCATCTTTTCTTTCAATGACAGTGTTTAAGTAGATTGAACGACAGATTAAAATCCCCAATACACAAACAAATTTCATTTATTATTGAGGGGGTCCCTGGTTTCTCCTTTCGTCTCCACAGGGGTCCCTGGTCGAAAAAATGTTGAAAACCCTTGCTCTAATCAAATAGCTTTTCAGTAGCGAAGCTCTTTTAGTGATCAAGTAGTGCGGTAGCGTCCACACAAGCTACATTTTCCCAAGCATTTCTGAAGCTCAAGCGCAGCGGAGCTTTCTGCTGCGGTCTGAAATAAAACTGCTAAGGATCAGTAAATGACGCCATCGCCATACATGGACCTGTAGCCTATGTGTAGCCAACAGAAGCACTTCTGTATGACGGTGACATCACGTACCAATCCTTGGGCTGATGCCTGGAATACTTGGAACTGTACTTCCCGCTAGGGTTTTCAACACACTTGTCCCTGGTTACGGTTATAGCCTACACTTCGTTGTACATCGCTCTAGATAAGAACATCTGCCAAATGCTTGTAATGTAATGTAACATATAGGAGGGAAGAGGTGGGGAAAAAATGAGGGAACAGAGGAAAAGTTGAAAAGTTCATATTACTCTGAAATATGACTTGCATTGGCAGTAAGGTGCATGATTGTCCATGGATGTTAGAATTAAGTGTGCCTTGATACTTGAATAAGACAAAATTGTAGAATTTTATTTCTTTTGTAGGGGATCCACCCAACTAAAATGGCCCCCTTGGAATGAAGTTGGTTCAATGTAAAAAAAATAAATAAATAAAAGCTTTGATGTAGTAAACTACTTTTTCCATGTTGCTGTAGCTTGCTACATTTCTCTGGGGGGTAGCTTCAGTGTAGTGAAGCTTCATTTAATGTAGAGTAACTGGTAGCTTAGCTCACTACACTTTCCAAGTAGCTTCGCCAACACTGATTATAACCAAGCGGCCAAAACCAGACTTCGTTTTTGAAGCTCATTTCCTGGTGTTGTAGTTCCTGGTTGCTCACTAGCGCCACTACGGATGGCTCCAGTATAGGTGTTTTCATATCCGGTTTCCATGTAAGTCTACGGTACAAATGAGATCAAAATACAAAGTCAATAATTTTTTCTCACAAGAACAAATAATCATAATAGGTGTATTTTATTCGTCTTATGACTGTCCATGGGTCGATTTCATGATTTATTGCGTCATTTGGGCACAGTGCCAATATTTGTTCTGGACCAATGAGGTACAGCTTGCGTCACTTCCGGATTACTGCGGAGGACTGAGCTACAGAAGGGGCTACAGTCTATGGTCACGGTCCGCCTGTGCTAAGTCTGAAAATACAGGCATCCCATTTCGTGGTGATTTAATTATGGCGTGTGCTATTTACAGCTGCACTAGACGACCATAAAATAATCCTCCTCTTAAGTTTTTCGGTAGCCGAGTCATTATTACTGTTTCCTTTAGCCTACTTAACCAAATAATTACTTGGCAGAAAGCGTAGTCAGCTTGCTATATTTGATAGTCCAGTAGTAGCCTATGCTACAACAGTTCGCAACTTCGGCTACCAAGCCATTTGGCTAGCTAGCTAACCTTAACCGGCAAACATTCAATCTGCCAGACGTGTTTGACGGCTTGTCAGTCGTGTACATTCCGTAAATGTCTACCTGGGCCATGCTTCACGCATGTGACAAAGCTAGGCTACTATAATCCCGATTTTGGGATAAACACTTTTTCAGTTTCACGAAGCGAAGTCTCAAGGTTCATTTGCTGAATATACAACACACGATGAAATCACACACAGAATTTAACGAAATTAACCATCTTGGCATTTAGAAAGGATCATGTTTTTAGCATTTAAGAGACCGACAAGCTAGGCATTTAAGACCGTGGTTCTCAGAATCGGTTCTGGGGGCTCCTTGCGTCTATTGGCTTTTCTCCATTGGTTTTGATGATTTACAAGAAAAAAATAATAGCCTAATATAATAATAATTAGAAATTCGATGTAGGCTACATCATTTTTGTCTTCATGCACCAGGTGGAAAACTTGCTGTACAAAGTGCGTTGTCATATTTACACGCCTGCAGATCAGCTATTAAAATACTTGGTAGATTTGTTAATTATTATTCGATAGAAAGTGATTTGCGAACGATCGGTCAGCTAGCGTCACCCAGCAAGTGAACACCACAAACGGCGATGGAGTAGCTAGTAGCAGTTACTGGCTCATTAACTGACTGTGGCGAAAACCTATGACGATAACTTGCTCGGTTAACAGCAGATCTACCAGACAGTTATACGAAAATTAGCCTAGTCAAATCACCAGTAGCCTACACGTCTCTGATTGATTGACCATCAGTGTAGTCAATGTTATTCCCCTGTGGTTCATATTGCTAATTCGTGAGCTAACCACGGATAGCCTACCTAGCTCACTGGCAAGCTGATATGCTAGCTAAGCATATTCGTTTTGCTGAGAAACATGAATTGAAGATAACTGAACATAGCCTAATTGTATTTTTAATGTCATACATATAACGTGATTACATGACACAGTACAGTCACAGATGGAAATTAAACTCCGTAAACATCTGATAATATATTTTAAAACGTAACGGCAGACAGTCAACTAGCCTCGTTCAGGTTGATGGGCTTTTCCGCACCGGACTGTCAATCAAATTCTAAAAATCACAAGACCGCTTAACTCTATGGTTTTGGCTCCAAATCGAGAAAATGGCCGCGCCCGCCATTGAGCTTCAAAATGTGTTTTAGAGACCCACGTAGAGTCAATGGGTGACGTCACAGTAGCTTTGTCCATATTTTTTACAGTCTCTGATTATAACACATGAAAAAATACTGACTAACATTATAGCTTATGTAGCAGGAAGAAGTGCTTTAAACTCAATTAACTTATTCAGCTATAAGTGCTTCGAGTCCATTTATATATTAACACAGAAGTTAGTCACCAACATGAAACATGTTCAGGGTTTAACCAAACAAATGCGGCGCTGGCTATTTTTAATGTGGCGTTTGCTTGCCGTTTGCTTAGCATAGGTAAACATAACACACCTTCTGCTGAACACATGTACCAATATTTAAACCGTGGCAGCTCATATGAACAACTTCGTTTACGTATTTCATTAATTGAGCATGAATTTAACTTGGCGCCGCTAACCGGAGCTAGTCTCCTTCACATCAAAGAGCGAACGTGTTAACAAGCTAAAAGCAAACTCACTCACCAAGAATGAAAGAATAAGAAAACATTAAGGCGCACTCCCGGTAGCTCAACTGAGGGCATAAACCTTCCTACAATTAATGTGTAGCCAATTATATCATATTCTGATAAAACTATGAACTTATTTGAACACAATCTACTCACGGAATGTTTTCTGCCTTTTCAGTCTCACTCCCCAGCTGATCATGCAGTGCACGTATGCTAGAAGTGTCACTCAAAATCAATTAAAGGCGGGACTACTTTATTTTTCACTTATGATAAGCTAAGTGAGAGCTCCTGACCTCACTCTTTTTAAAGTCTTTTTTATGTCCCCCTCAATGTTGAGAGAGCATTGAATTGTGCCCCCATTAATTTAGTTATTTAAATATCATTATATCGTAGAAAACAGAATATAGCTATACGTTAAGGTTCAGAAGCAGCATGTTGCAGGTGTGTGTGTGTTGGGGAGGGGAGGGGAGCTCTCAGAGACTAAAAAATATGGACAAAGCTACTGTGACGTCACCCACTGACTCTCCATGCGTCTCGAAACCACGGCTGCGTACGAAGTCAAAAAAATTACGTCCTTTGTCTTTTCCTAACCACTTTTCCTTGACCTCGATGGAAAACGTCACAAGGTTAAGGAAAGATGTGAAGGAGAATTCAAAAGGAAAAGACAACCGGGGTGCTAAGAGAATCCGACTGCTCTTACACTAATAGGCTACGTAATTATGCAACGGCGGGTGTTATTGATATGGGTCTGCCGTGGTGAAACTACAGTGTTCCTAAGATGGACTACTAAAAGCGCATCTTAGATACTTCGCCCCGTATGTTCTTACCGTGTTGTTTCATGCAGGCTATATAAACGTGGACAACCCGGTGAAAAATATAACTTTATTACCAAGGTTGGAATAGAAATAAAAAAAAGGAATATTGGCTACCAGTCACAAAAGTGAAACTAAATGGTTGTCACATTGAGAATGGTTGCACACGCTCACCCTCCTGTCCACTCATATTTATCGACATGAACCCCAATTAGTATGATTGTATGAAAATAATTGTTAAATTTATGCAAGATAGGTAGAACATGTTAGGACTACAAATTTACTACTGCACATATCATCATTCTTATGTTTCAAACATGTTGAATCAAAAACATCTGGATAAAAACGTCTCATATCCCTTTTTCTTGAAAGATAGATTTCTGCGTTATGGTTAATATGCTGATTATGATCTGATTATAAGCCTATGCATATAATAGCTTAAGAACCACCACACAACTCAGTCATGTTGATCGTTTGTTCTCGTGAACGGCCGAATGGTGCGTCGTTTTAAATGTTGCTGCTGCAAGGAATTGTGGGACAGCATTGTCTCCTTTATTTTCGTAAAAAGGATGGTCCAGTGTTCGCTATGCTAAAGGAGATAAGAAAGGAAGCATTGAAGCACTTTTTTTGTTAGCATTTAGAGAATTCGAACAGCTCTTATCATGGCTGCCACTCAGATACTTCTGGGTCATTTCACTCAGTTAAGAACCTTCCTAAGCAAAAAAGACTATTCGGACGCAGCCCTAGTCTCACCCCTACTGTAGCTTAGTCCTCCGCAGTAATCAGGAAGTGAAGCAAACTGTACCTCAAACTGTACCAACAAATATTATAACAGTGCACAAATGACACAATAAATCGTGAAATCGGCCCATGGACATTCATAAGACGAATAAAATACACATTTTGTGACTATTTGTTCTTGTGAGAAAAAATTATAGACTTTGTATTCTGACCGCATTGACTTGCATGGAAACCGGATATGGAAACACCTATACTGGAGCCAACCGCAGTGGCGCTAGTGAGCAACGTCTCTCAACAAGACCAGGAAGTACGCTTCAAAAACGAAGTCTGGTTTTGGCTGGTTTTTGAGTCAGAGATATAAGGCATTTTCTCTAAGGACGCACTGATTGATTGACCACTGATCGTTATCAGCTGATAATACTGCTAATGTTTTTGCTAGTTCGAAAAGAACCAATTGTCAGTTTCGATTATGTCCTGTCAATCAAAAAATTGTATATTTGTAACAGTGTAAATATTAATCTTGTAGTATTATAGTTAAATTCATTTTTAATTTGGGCACACCAACCATTTTTTTGGTAGGCCTTTTATTTTATAAACGGTGCATCTAGTTTTGTCGATGGTAGGCTTTTATTTTATGGTATATTCCGGTGCACTGTGGGTAACCTACAGCAGTGTAGGATTGCCATGCAGCGGGTAAGCTGGTTCTTATTCACTCTAATAAGTGAATTTAAAACCATTTATATTGTCACACGGTGTGTACAAGTAATCAATATCATATAATATTGTATTATAACGCATAGCTAATACAATTAGCTTAGTATTCTGTTAAATGCGTAATTGTCGTCTTTGAGGCTATGCGAATGCCACGTTGCACTTTGGTTAGCTGCGATGCTAGCTTTATCCAGAACATTCGTGTAACAAGTTGTTAATGTAGATATCTTTTTTTTTTTTTTATTCAAGAGTGAGCAAGCTGTGCTGAACCACTTATTCACCTTCCTGAACAGACTGATTGTGTGTGTCCCATTACAGGTATGATCATGTGTTTGTTATATTAACCATTTGGCTCACGTTCACCATTTTAATAAGTAGGCCTAAAGGCTGTTCATTCGCGTTTGTCGACTGGAATATGCCTGCTTCTGTAACATTCCCGAGGGTGGCAGCAGAGGACCATTTGTAAATTAATTATTCCCTTGTTAAAAAAACGTATGGGCATTCAGAGCATAGGATTATATGACAGTCATTTTAATATATTTTATTTTATTTCATTTGTAAGTTTATTTTATTTAGATTATATTACTATACGATCACAATGTAAAGACTACAATGTTAAGTTTTTCAAGCCAACAGGGTAACCTACAGCAGTGTAGGATTGCCATGCAGCGGAGTGAGCAAGCTGCAAACTTATTTACCTTCCTGAACAGACTGGTTGTGTGTGTCCCATTACAGAATAAAATACTTGAATGTTCCATCCACCTTGACTCCTGTGCCGTGTATGAAGCAGTAAGCAGAACGAGGGAACAGAGTGGTCGCATATTGTTTATTTGTAATTCAAGAGGTGGTTTTCATTTGCCTCTCAGACTCAAAATAATTACACTTCGTCTTCCATGTTAAGTGTTTCCCCTGTAATTAGACAGAGCTAGTTGGCTGCCAGGGAAAACATGCTTTTTTTGGAAATAAATTGGGATGGCAGGTATGTCATTCCGCCAAGTTATGCTTTGGTGGGGCGGCATGCCCCATATACCTATACAGCACCGAGAGTTTGGCACTTTTCAGGGTTTCCTACAGAAATAACCACAACAAGACTCTCAGCCCTTAAAAACATTATGGTTAAAAGGCATAAATGAAGCAGGACATTTGTACAATTTACAATACCAAGTTCGATTAGTTTATATTCATATATAAATAAAGGGGCACAAATGCAATTGTCTGCTCTTTTTTTTAGTTTGCAATGAAATAATGAGAGATCCCATATATAAACCAGGTTAAACTATACATATCCTGGATCAAAAACTCCTTGACCACAAGTACGTAAAATCTAAGTGTGGATATGCAGAACTACTAAAGATTTATGAAGCAAAAAGTAAGCAGTGTACCCAGTGTCTCCAAATCTATCCAAAATGTCTTAATTATGCATTGCTGTAAATCAGAACACAATCATGTATTATTTCACTGCAAATCAACTGTTCTGACTCAATAAACTCACCATTGCATCATTCTCAAGTGGGATTTCTGGCTTTCTGTCAGTCAGAGGTCTAAAATATAAGGGACCAAATGCATATCCAAAATCTCCAAAAATGAATAAAATGCTTTTTGTCCATTATAAAGCATATAAATGTGGCCCTTATGAAGGTATAAGATGAAACATTGATATCAGATTTAAAAATAATGCAAGAACATTATCACACAATGTGGTACAGTACCTAAATGTGTAATCATTGACGCGTATGCTCTTCTGTACTCTACAGTATTGTTTGTAATGTTTACTTGTATGGGGATGGGATGACATTAAAACAATATTTAACTGTCCACCACGTTTTGGCAATGTTCCAACTCATGTCACATCCAATGCAATGTCTTCTGAGGTCCACTTTGTGTGTTTTTTTAGGTTTATACAGAATTTTGATATGCTTAGCTGTAGCTAGGACTACTCTTTGCTCTCTTCCTCAACTCACTTGCTGACCTTACAAGGTAGACACTTGACATTAGACAATAGCATACACAGACATATTTCCCAGCAACCTTTGCACATCAGAAAATAGTAGTACCAAAGAAATTACCACAAATTATTTAATTGAATAGTTTAAACAATATGTTTTCTGCAGAATGAGCATATAGGCTAAGTTTGACATAATCACAAACTATTGTACAAAGAACGTGTACTAACCATGACAGAGATAAGTTTGCTTATTGAATCATATATAAAACAGGCGACACCAGATAGACTTGTATTTTGTGATGTTCAACAAGAAACTCAAACGTAATGAAGAGCTTGTGCATGAAAGTCATTTTTTCGTGGAACTTAATGCTAGTTATGAAAGTGTTTGTTGTTTTTAAATGTGCATGTTTTTAATGGGGTGTTGTAGACATGTCAGACGTAATTGTTTGTATGTCGGTAGAAAATAGGGCTAGCTAACATGAATTTAAAGATGTGGCGTTTAAGCAGTTAAACAGCAGAAACACCACAGCGTAAGACCAATATCAATATCTGTCGTCATGAAATGCATATGGCGCCCTGTTCATGACGTTTGGTAGACATATGCATTGGACATTCTGATATAATTTGAATGTCGATAAGGGAATGAAGTTATAAACACCTAGTTAAATGGGCATGAATGGCTTTGCAATAAGAAGACGTTCTTTAATGCATCATTTGCTCGTGCTTTTAAAGAAGGCAGCACAGTAAGTACAATTTAGCTCTGGTTTTATTCACGTTGCAACTAAATGTAGCTGGTTAACCAAATAACTAGATGGTAAGGCATGATACAGTGTATACGTACAGTTGCAAAAGCAAGTTTAAAAGTAATAAAGAATTATTAGTTAGCAAATAAACATGCATAACGAATGAAAGCTTTATCTGAGCCTCAGGTGGGACTCAAACATCTGCTTCAACAGTCCAAAGGCAGGGACATTACCAGTGAGCCACCAATGAACTAGTAGCAACAGCCGTGAATTATCATGGTGAAGAATGCATATGTCAATTTTGCGTGTGTATGTGATGTTTTGATTGGCTGGTGTAGGTAAATGTTCAATGGGGAGACATAATGTTCGTGGGCTCGGAGCATTTGTGATGATGTAATCAGGCAGGAAAAAGAAGAAGAAGATGGAGGAGTAAACGTGAATCCCCTAAGTTCGGGCCTTATTGTGTGGACGTGTGAAGTTGTTTGTGATTTCTGTCTGTACATGAGGTCAGAAGGTACATTAATTAATGTTTTTAAGGGCTGAGTGTCTGTGGTCATTGTAGTTATATTTGCAAGAAACCCTGAAAACTGCCAAACTCTTGGTGCTGTATAGGTATGAGGCATGCTGCCCCGCCAATGCGTAACCTGACATCCCAATTTATTTCCAAATGAATAGATATTTGCAGTTACCTGTATTTTCGGCATCTTAAAAAAGCATGTTGTTGACTGGCGGCCAACCAGCTCTGCCTAATTATAGGGGAAACGCTCAATATGGAAGATATCATTATTTTGTGTCTGACAGGCAAATGAAAACCACCTCTTGAATTATAAACAAACAATATACTATTTCTTGATTGACAGGACATAATCAAAGCTTTCTTTAATATATCTATACATTTTTTTCTAAAGTCAAGTCAGTTTATTTATAAAGCATATTTAAAAACAACAGAAGTGCTGTACAAAGATAAAAAGATACATAAAATACATAAAATAAAAGGTATAAAATACAATACACAAAGACTACACATGCCAGACATTAAGATTCATATGCCAATGTAAAAAGGTATGTCTTAATGCGGGATTTAAAAGAGTCAATGGAGGGGGAAGACCTAATAAAAAATGGCAGACTATTCCAAAGCCTTGGGGCAGCATTGGAGAAGGCACGATCGCCCTTGGTTTTTAACCAGGACCGAGGAACAGACAGGGGCAGTTGGTCAGAGGATCTAAGAGGCCTGGAGGTGGAATAGGGGCAAAGGAGGTCAGAAATATAATGTGGTGCCAAACCATGTAGTGCTTTAAAAACAAATAATAAAGCCTTAAAATCGATTCTGTACTTGACAGGCAGCCAGTGAAGAGAAGTCAGAAGCCAGAACCTCTTCCTGGTGCCAGTCAGGAGCCTAGCAGCTGCATTTTGCACTAACTGCAGCCGAGATAGGGATGACTGATTGACTCCCATGTAAAGGGAATTACAGTAATCGATACGTGAGGAAATGAAAGCATATAGGACAATCTCCAGATCCTTAAATGAGAGGAAGGATTTTAACTTTGCAATGGCTCTAAGCTGGAAGAAGCTACCATGCACAACAGAGTTGATTTGTTTGTCAAACCTTAGGGCCAAATCAAAGATAACACCAAGATTTTAGCATGTGTATGTACATTTGAGGACAAGGGTCCTAGGTTGGTGACTAAACCTCTGGTGGAGTCAGGTGGACCAAACATAATAACCTCTGTCTTATTCTCATTAAGTTGAAGAAAGTTTTTCGCCATCCAACTTTTACCGTCCTCAAGGCAATCAAGGACAGATTTTATTGAAAGATCATCACCAGGTTTCAGCGGAAGGTGTAACTGTGTATCATCAGCGTAACAATGGTAGGAAATACTATGCTTACAAAAAATAGAACCAAGGGGGAGCATATACAAAGAAAATAAAATAGGACCTAAAATAGAACCTTGAGGTACTCCACAAGTGATAGGTGCCGTGGAGGAAGAAGAGTTCCCTATTTTAACAGAAAATGTTCTATGATTTAAGTAGGACACAAACCACAGTACCCTGAATACCAACCTCATGCTTAAGGCAGTCCAAGAGTACAGAGTGATCAACTGTGTTGAACACAGCGCTAACATCCATCAGAATTAAAATAGTACAGCTGCCTGAATCAATGGACAGGAGTAGATCATTAGACACCTTAAGGAGAGCCGACTCAGTGCTATGGTGTGGCCTAAATCCTGACGAAAATTACATTTTAGAAAAATTTCAATTTAAATGGGAAGAAAGCTGGGAAAAAACAACCTTTTCCAGAACCTTTGATAAAGATGGCAGTTTAGAGATGGGTCACAAATTGCTAAAAACTGGTGGGTCTAGGTTGGGCTTTTTAATAAGAGGGTAGACCACTGCATGTTTAAAGCAGGATGGAACAAAGCCATTTACTAGGCAGCTATTTATTATTGACAGAATACTGGGGCCAGTAGTGTCCAACACTTCTCTAAGGAGACGTGGGGGAATAATAGCTGAGGAGGTAAGACCGATTGTCTGGCAGTCGGAGGGTTGCCGGTTCAAACCCCGCCCTGGGCATGTCGAAGTGTCCTTGAGCAAGACACCTAACCCCTAACTGGTCTGGCGAATGAGAGATTTGGATAAAAGCGCTATATAAATGCAGCCCATTTACCATTTACCATAATGTCCAGGGGCAGGTAGTAGGCTTCATGTGTGAGACTATATCAAGCAGATGAGAAAGAGAGACCGGTTCAAACTTGTTAAGAAAAACAGGAGAAATTATCAAATCAGACGGATCATAAGTGGGAGGTAAGATCTGAGATCTTATACTGTCAATCTTATCAGCAAAGAAGTTCAAAAAGTCTTCACACGCCTGAGGAGTTGGATCAGGACAGGCAGTGACAACAGGGTTAATAGCTGTGTTCATTGTGCCAAAAAGAACTCTGGGATTATGTGAGTTTTTAGAAATAATATTAGAAAAATATATGGCCCTTTCTGTTTTGACAGAGTGCTGGTATTTAGCTAAGAAGTCTCTTAGAATTTCATAGGACACTTGTAGCTTGTCTTTTTTCCATTTACGCTCAGATTTCCTGCACTCCTCTCTATGGGCATGAGTGGCATAATTTAGCCAGGGCTGAGCTCAAACTTTAGGTCTCCTAGTTTTTAGAGGGGCAACAGAGTTTAAAATATCAGCACAGGTGGAATTGAACATAGTGACCATCTCTTCTCTGCCCAGGCAGGGTGGGGAGGCCTCAATAGTGCTGGTTTGGGGAGCAGCTAGGTAGGCGTCAGAGAACTGCCTGGCAGTGGAAGGGGTAATGGAACAAGAACAATTTACAGGCAAGAGAGATTTATGAGTTGGACATGGGAATGTGGCATCAAACACGATAGGCCTGTGATCAGACAGACAAACATCATCTACAACAAGATTGGAGACAGGAAAGCCAAGTGTTAAAACAAGGTCGAGAGTATGACTATGCTGATGTGTGGGGCCCATAACTGACTGCACCAAATTAAACAAGTTTAATTTAAAACTCGATTTAAAAACTCACCAACCAAAGGCTTAGATGGGCAACAAATATGGATGTTAAAATCACCAAGAATCAAAATATTATCGGACTTGGGCATAATAAAAGATAAGAAGTCTGAAAATTCTCTAACAAAGTCCTTATTGGACTTAGGAAGCCGATACACAAGAGCACAGAGCACAGAGCACAGGGTTAGAAATTTCCATCTTACACAGTTGTACTTTGAAGCTAGAATATTTTTCAACAGGCAATAAACAGCATTTAAAACGATCACTGTTAAAAACTGCTGCCAGGCCCCCACCCCTACCAGTGAGCTAGGGGGAGTTAAGATAACTGCAGTTGGGAGGGCATAGCTCAATAAGAGGGCTATTTAGCCCTGGGCTTAGCCAAGTTTCAGTTAAAAATAAAAAGTCTAAATTCCGGCTTGAAATAAAATCATTTAAAATAAACGACTTATTAGAAACTGACCTGACATTTAAAAGAGCCATCTTAGTGTGGTGTACAGTCTGAGGGTTTTCTAAAAATTTAACAAGATTAGTATGACTGTGTGTCTTATTTAAGAACGACCTTGCATTAACAAGTGTAGATTGAGGAGGCTGTAAAAACAGTTATCGTTTGCAGGGAATATGGATCAGGTAGCAGGAGTTGCCACGGGAGGGGGGATGATTTATGGGGTTACGGACCATGATAACCGTAGTGATGGGATACATTTTTTGACATCCTAGCCCCTTGGGGGAGCTGGCTAGAACAGGAGAGGATACGGGGCCAGGAACAGACGTGTGCGATATAAATAGCCAGTCACGTGGGGCGGACAGCACACCATGCAAGAGATTAGCTCCTAGTAAGCTGCTGCCTAGCCTGTTCGGGTGCAAACCATCTCTTGTAAACAGAGAAGAGCGGCCCCAGAATAAGTTAAAATTGTCAATATAGCAAATGTTGTGGGCACCACATGCAGGCTGGAGCCAGGTATGGAGGCTGAGGATCCTACTAAAACGGCAGATTCCACGTCCTAACGTGGGAATTGGACCGGAGATAAAAACAGCTTTCCTACAACTATTTAGGAAATTAAAAAGACGGATAAAATCAGCTTTCGTCAACTCAGACTGCTGGAGGGACATATCATTCGTGCTGACATGTACAATAACTTTTTTAATGGATGGGAGACTATCCAATAAGCCGGGAAGCTTCTCGAGTAGGTCGAGAGCAGTAGCTAGGAAAGGAGTGTGTGATCGCATTTGCGTACCTGATGTCCCGGACTATGGAATCTCCTATGAATAGGGTAGTAGGGAGGATAAGAGGAGGGGGGGGTAGATGTCCGTGGGGTAGCAGTCAGTGGTGGGGGCCACACACCAGTTGACCCAGCAGGAGGCATGCACGCATTCGTAGAACGGACAGCACGAGAAACCGACCGGTCCGGCTCAGCCTTAGGTGGTAAAGTTGGCAATCCTGTGTACCCCGGCTTCCAGCGGTGGCCAGTGGGAAGGGTTAGCTGTCTCGACACGGCTACAGGCGGAGTGGGAGGCAGGACGAAGTCAGCCTGAGATGGAGGAGGCAGTGAAGACGGTGAAGGAGATTAAGGGGAGCAGGGTCCAACCAGCGGGGGAAATCCTGCGCCTCCAGAATGCTGAATCTGTTTGACAGCTGCAGACCAGGAGGAGCTGGAACTGGAGGAGAATTAGAGCTAGGATTCCTTCCATGATTTCCCCTGCGGACCACAGACCAAGAACCCGTTTGATATGGGGTGGAGTTGACCGGGGCTTTGGCCTGGCCCCCAGCTTAATCCATGGGACGTCAGCCTGGGTTGAAACGACCGGAACAGTGGAATCCAGTTCTCCGCCATGCAAGGTCGTAGCAGGACCTGGTGCGACCAGGGAATCAAGGAGTCTTGTCTTATCTGGTGGAGTAGGGAGATTCTCCCCTCCATCTCGGCAATCTTCTGACTCAGGCGAAGGCAGCTGTTGCATCCGAAGGGGGAGGTGAGTGTTGGCATGTTGAGGATACGCGGGGGCTCCACAACGGGAGCCCAACTTATTAGTAGACGTAGACGATACACGACAACTATGCCGAATACTGAGTTTCGCAGCGCCACCATTGTCGCTCTGGTCGTTCATTTACCAAGCACCCCCTCCCTGCAGTCTCATCTGCAAGTACACCCGCCACCCATGACATAATGGACAATATTGTCTATCTGAGCATTCATAAAAATATTCTTTCACCACTCAAAAATCGTATTCCATCATAGCAACAAGATAAATCCGACAATAGATAAGATACAGCAGTGATATGCCAATACAGCAGTGAAAACGTTGTTCACTGAATTACGAAATAAACAAGACAATGTTTTCAAAAATGATACCATGTCATTCTACGGTCAATATCTGGGACTAAATATTGAATAAATATACAACCTTACCATTGGTTTTACGCGTAGAGATGTCCCTTTTGAGACTGAGTGGTCATGTCTTGGAAAATTTGTTTGTGAACTATAGGCACATTTGTGAAGCCTGGGTACCTTCCAAAATAGCTGTGCGTAATACCACACCTGTTGTTTATCACATTGTTGCCCTTTTTAGTACAGACTGGCTTGATTGACAATTCATTTATTCAGTAGGGGAGAGTACAAGCTTTCTAACGACGTATAACATGTCTAATTTTGCTTTTGGAATAGCGTTTTATAGGTCAGCGTAACCGAAAATGTTCTCATCATCGCATTCACTTATACATTCACTCATACATTCACTCTGTGGTAGTAGTAAAAGACGCTGCACCTGACGAAACGTTGTCAAAGTGTTTTCGTAATTTCTTGGAAAATACTATTATTATTGAGGACTTCTGGGCATAGCTAAGCCATATGTTTGCTGATAGACCTAGCTGACATCGTTTTCTGGAGTAAGACAGAACCAGAACCTGCTGCTGATGGCGGACCTGATGAAGCCACTGTGTGCACTGAAGGAACCGCACCAGCTGTCAGTCTCACCCGGTCCTGGCTTCGACATCCCATCCTGAACTCCATCATATCGCCGGGAAGATAATCCTCCAGTCTAAAATGAGCACCACACACGACCACGTTTTTTGTAACAAATGCAGCAGTGAAGTCCCGTCTCTTCACCTGCACAAAACACACCCAGGCACGAAAGCTAGCACCGTTCCTTTTCCTGTTAGGAAAAATGTGTGCTCGATGTCCTGACAGGCTGGAGTATGTGCAACCTGCACAAACACCATAATTGACCAGGATGATACACGGTGAAATGCAATATAAAACTGCTTTAAAAAGACCAACTCACTATATCATGACCGCTCAGACTCACTACCACCTACTACTGCACATTGGGCTAAGGCAGGCAGACTCCCTTTTGTTACGTAATATGACGCAATGTTGAAAAAAGGGCGTTTTTAGGAGCTTTGCTGAAAACTGCCACTACTTCCTCTGAATTTGTGCCCTTATGTCTTGTAAAAATGATTAAATCCTGCATTAACTTTTCAAATGGTCATTTTCAGACAAGGTTAAGTATACATTTCGTAAAAAATTTTACCTGCAAGATGCACTTTAAGGAAATAAAGTAGATACCCTAATTGACTTAACACAGGAAATATATGGCAACATGAAATGTGTGGAGTTGTGAAAAATTGAGTTTGAATGTCTTTAGCCAAGGTGTATGTAAACATTTTGCCTCAACTATACAACTTCCCTACCACGTCTGGTTTTTATCTAAATACAAATACAGATACAAATAAATTTGTTGGTTGAAGAAATACAGATACAAACATGAATAGTGGCATCTCCCTCCACCCCTTCATCTTTAGATTATACATTGTATAATGTTGTAATGGTTATAATGGTTAAACACACCAAGGTGGCCCTATGGAGTTGACACACTACATTACATTTATTTAGCAGACGCTTTTATCCAAAGCGACGTACAAAAGTGCATATCATGGTCATTGGAACAACTACAAATACAGGTTTGATAAAACCTAGGTAGCTTAGCATTAAGTGTCAAGCTTGCATCAACGGAGCGGACACACCAGTTAGCTTTGCCTCAAGTGTGAAGCTGGCCCTATGGAGTTGACATACTTGGTAGCTTAGCATCAAGTGTCTAGCTGACCATAACCCTGTCTTCTCTGTTTCTCTTTCTCTTTCCATGGGGCTTCCATCCCCTACCTCACCCTGAGTCCAAAGACCACTCCAGCCTGTTTCCTCGGCCTGAATCCAAAGGATTGCTCCAGTCCTGTCCTTCGCTCAATGGTCATGGACTGCTTCAGCCGTGTTCCTCCCTTGCCTATGCCTTGATGCTGTCTGGAGCTCTAGATCCATCATCCAGCTCCTCTAAACTGCACTATTCTAACTATACCATTTGGTATTGTACTATTCCTGTTAGCCTTCACCTCAGCTGTAACTGACCCATTCAACCCATTTTATTTGCTGTCTGCTACTTTACACCAGGCTGGCCAGTGGAGGATGGGCTCCCCCTCTATAGCCGGGTTCCTTGTTAAGTTCGGATTTACAGTCACTTTATTCTATTTCCAATACAGCTCTACCTGTTAAATGCATCTGCGCATGTGCATTAGCGCGTCTTTGTTGAACTGGAGTTGCAATGACAAAGGTATAAATTAGTTCTTGTTTTGTGCTAACAAGTAAAGTGAGTAAAACTATAAAGTTGTCATTATTATGTTAACATTCCTCTTAAGATTTCTTCCCATTGGTAAGTTTTTTCTTGCCACCGTTTGAGGGTTTTCTCCCGTCCCCACTGGGAGTTTTTTTTACCTTATGTACCTGCCATTTGGGGGTTCAGACCTGGTGTTTGGTCTGTTTGCTCTTTTTTCTCTGCCTCTTGCCTTGCTACTCTGTAAAGTGTCTTTGTGACAGTTCTCTGTAAAAAAGCACTATACAAATAAAATTGAATTGAACTGAATTGTAACTTATTACATTTCTTCATTTTAATCGAGATGTATGAGTTGTACATATTGATAAAGTTTGATCCAACAGGTTGCTCTGCCTATTAACATATTAGGTTATTAAATTCATTCATTTAATTCAATTAATATCTTAATATCCAAATTAAATCAAATAGATATATCTTATATGTTTTATATGAAAAAGTGAGAAGTGTTGATGCACTTGTGTTCAGTATTCAGTGCCACACCTTAAATGAGGGTGTTAGCCATTAAAACCGCTTGATTTAGAACATGAAAATAATATTTAACTCAGTCCCCACTGAGACAACACTAGCGATGTGTACATAAATAGGCTGTCAATGTACTTTATTAAATACATTTTAAGTCCTCGTCTTTCGAATGCTTGAGTACTCATACCCATCCCTAATTCATGATATGTTATTATTATTAACTTACTATAAACAATGATGCAAATTTATCACATTTATGAAACTAGCCTGAAAGTTGATACATCTCGCTGGCTAGTTGGATATACTGTATGTGGATATACTAGTAGTGTTTTTAATGTTATTAATAAAAATAACATTTGTCCAATTAGTTACTGCCACATATATCAACTCCTATATAATACAGAATTCATTCATTCATTCATCAATACAGGTCATCTCAGGCCATGCTGTAATTATGATGGCAAACAACACATTTTCCAACTGATTTTCACGCCCATTATCAAGTATAAAATCAAATGTCAAACTTATTACTATTGCCTGCAGTATGTATTAACCTTTGATATAGGCTAATAGGTTGGCCAATAAAGTCACATAATCACCAGAATATTCACTATCTTCACTTTACCCTCACAAACAGACACCAGTGTATATTGATGCATATGCCCCCCCCCCACCACCCACCCCCCCCTTGCCCTGAGACAGAAAAGGAGTAAAAGTACCCGTTCTTTTAAACCACAGGTGCCCTTTGTGAATGCAGTTCTAAAATTTCTAAAAAGGGTTCATCAAGGGTTCCAAACATTCATATAGATATCTCTAGAAATATACAGCCTTCTGAGAATATACAGTGCCTGGCATATTTTATGGTAAACATAAACATTTTAGTTCATTTTTGTAAACTAAAATGTTTATGGTATAAACAGTTTACATTTGTACACTACTTTTTGTGTAAAAGTGGCCTTGCCCTAAAAAACTTCAAGGATACTAAAGTTGTGCATTACCTAAACCTGCTCCTGATAAATTAATTGTTCAAGTTGTATGGTAGGCAATATTTACAAAAATATTCAGATTGTCCACAGAGCTGGCTAAAAGGAAGATAATGATCATGAAACATTTGAAAACATGAGGACCTGACACACCCAGCTGGAGCTATGGACCCAGTGGGTGCACTGACAAGTCCAGCTGGAGCTGTAGACCCAGTGGGTGCACTGACAAGCATGTGCACAATACTACGGGTTATGCTTTCCTTGGCTTCAGTATAGATTTCATTTAGAAAATGGTTAAGCAATTGCTTATAAGCAAACACGTCAATAATCCCAAAATGTCTCACTGTATTATTTAGCAAATTAATGTGGAATATTGCATTTCTCTTCCCATTTTTCTTGTCTAAGGGGCATTTATGAAATTTTTAAAAAATTATACAGCGTGTTAATTTCCCACACAGAGTCTTTGGCTAACCTGCCACCACATTCAAATTTATCATCACATATTACCATTTAAAAAGCTCTGTACTATTCTGAATAAGAGCAATCATCACATCTGTCCTTTGACTATGCTTTTTAACATGCTTCAAATCAAAATAACAACATATAACACAAAACCTCTCTATCATACACAAGGATACATTCAAAAGAATAAACTATACCATGAAACAAAAACAAATTTTAACAGTCGACTGAAAATATTACTGTCTGCCATATTCTCCGTACAAACACTAACCTCTCTGGTTGATGCAGTATTCTTTGAAGTGATTTTTCTCTGATCCCTGCAGTTCTCCCCTTGGCTCAGAACAATTGTGTCCAGGAGTTCATTCAAGAGCTGGTGTTCAGGAGAGGAGGGGAGGGTAATGTGCACATATTAATCTCAATCCCGAAGGGCATAGCACCACCCAGTCATCAAAAACAAAGCACTCACTCATTAACTATGCTGTTTAGATACAGGGCCATAAATTACCCCCCTGTGGCCCCTGGCCTTTATTTAAATGGCAGAATAGAAAAATTCTGGCGAAAACAGACCTGGGTCAAATACAAATACGCATTTGTATCTTACAGACTGTTTAAAGAGACAGTCAACTTGGTGTATGTAAACAGTTTGACCCACTGGATTTCTGATATAGTGAATTAAAGCTGAAATAAATCTGTCTCTAATCGATTGTTTTAAAATTACCTCTGATGTGAACAAAGTAGATGCCCTAATTGCCAAAACAAATGTATGGTAACATGAAATACGCAGTAACCATGCTCTGCGACTTATCTTGCCTGTGGGGACTAAGCCTAGCCCGTCTCCTGTGGAAACCAGCGCACGCCTGGTGCTGCGCCGACTAACCACAACAAAGAAGAAGAACCTTTCCGACAACCGACAGGGAGGGCGGAAAGCATCGCCGTTGCGACAGAACAAATACTCACACCAGGATACCTCAATTTCACAACTCCAGGACTTAACTATCCAGGACCCGCAGCAACCAGCTGGAGGCAGCAACCTATGTGAACGGACGGACTGTAAGACTGAGCAAACTTTCCAGGCAATGGAAGTTTAGGTTTGTCTGTATTGAGTTTAATGTGATATTGTGTGTTCCCATTTTATCCTATAAAATTGTTTGCACTGGTGATGTAACCGATACAACCACACACTTTCTTTCTCTCATTCCCTCTCTTTCTTCCCGACTAACTTTCCAACCCTAACGACACTACAAGCACAATATAGTCGGTAGTGCAATAATAACTAGCTTGGTTGCATGTATCTCTTAAGAGTTGAAGTTACGCTTTGCTCATCGGCACTACACTATACGTGTACCCTACACAAGGACCAACCCACCATTTGCCTTTCCCCCTTTCGTCCAAAAAAAAGGACACGCACTCGCACACACACATACGCCCTCCTACCTTCCACATTTAGCATAGTTCCTCCCCATAGATTAGTTTGTGTATGCTGTTTGTATGTTTGTTTAACCCCTTAGCACACATACCAAATCTTGCCAATCCTTGCCCATTTAGGGGGTACCCTATTTAAAGCTTTATAACTACAGATGTGAACACCACAGAGACTTGAAAAATGGCTTAAATGAAGCAAGACATTTGTACCATTTACAATACTAACATAGATTTGTTTATATTCATATATTTGGAAGAAATAAAGTGCCACAAATGCAATTGTCTAGGCAAAAAATAAAAAATGAATTTGTTCTTTTTTAGTTTGTAATGAAATACAGAGAGATTGCATATATAAAGCAGGTTAAAGTATACATGTCCTAGATCAAAAACTTCTTGACCACAAGTTCATAAAATCTAAGGGTGGATATGTAGAACTACTAAAGATCTATGAAGCAAAAACTAAGCAGTGTACCCAGCATCTCCAAATCTACCCAACATGTCTAAATTATGCATTGCTGTAAATCACAACATATTCACATACTTCACTACAAATCAACTGTTTTGACTTAAGTAGTTTTCCATATTTACGCCAGATTGATACTGCGTGAGCAATTATTGGGCCAAAATGTAATCTACACTGTTTCAATGTGATATCTATGAAAAGTATGTCCTGTAGGGGGGTAGGAGCAACCATACTTCTCTCCATGTTTATCCAGGGGGCCTCACAATCTGAATCAAACTAATTTTCTAAAGGACGAAATGATAAAGCTTGAAAATACAGTTTAAAATTTGGTACAGAAAGTCCACCCGACTGTTTTCCTTTCTGCAAAGTTGATAGTTCTATAGGAGCTCGCTTACCTTTCCATATGAATTTTGATATACTTCTATGCAACTTATCCCAGTAACCACTGGGTGGAGCAATGGGAATCATAGAACTACAAAAATTAGCTCGAGGTAATATATTCATTTTAATGATAGAGATTCTTCCGGATAAAGAGACGGGTATATTACACCATCTATTGAGGTCATCTAGGATTGACTTAAGAGTTCTATTATAATTTACGGATACAATTTTTTCAATAGAAGGAAATATATCTATGCCTAAATATTTAAAGTGAGATACAGCAGGGATCTCATGAGTGGGGATATCTTTGGAAGGGATTTTAAGGTACATTATCAATGACTTGGACCAATTTATTTTATAACTTGAGATTGAGCTAAAATTGTTAAAAAAAATATCAAGAAGGTTTAAGAGAGATTGAGAGATATCCTCAAGGTACAACAAAATGTCATCAGCGTAAAGAGAAATATGATGGTCAGAAGAATCAGCAGTAATTGGTTTGATAGTTTTAGATTGATGGATAGTCTGAGCTAATGGTTCTATGGATAAAATAAACAATATAGGTGAGATCGGATCGCCTTGCCTACTGCCATGGGTAATTTTAAATGAAGGAGATCAAATATTACCTGTTATAAAACTAGCTGACGGATTAGAAAATAATATTTTAATCATATTTATAAACGTTGCACCTAGTCCCATATATTTTAATATGGCCATTCTAGATGATCAAAAGCCTTTTCAGCATCAACAGAAAGAACAGCTGAAGGAACTTTTGCATTAGAGGAAAAATTAACAATATGAAGGAGACGGCATAGATTATCTGAAGAGAGCCTTTTCTTCACAAAACCGCTTTGGTCTGGGTGAATCAGTTTAGGTAAAAACAATTCCAGACGATGAGATAAAACTTTAGAGAATAATTTGACATTGGTATTAATCAAAGACAGGGGGCGCCAACTGGAATATTGGTTTGGATCCTTGTCTTTTGTTAACAGAAGTGAGATTAAAGACATATTCACATCTCTCCCAAATAAACCTTTAGAGATGGCTGTATTAATCATCTCAAGTAATAATGGGCCTAGATGATCCCAGAACTTCAAATAAAACTCAGGAGGAATGCCATCCCACCCAGGTGATCTACCTTTGTTCATATTTTCCAAAGATGCCTTAAGTTCCTGCAGAGATATTGGAACATCCAATGAGCTTGATTTGGTCGCTGAACAGGAAGTTTAAGACCCTTTAAAAACTTGTCAACCTCTACAGAAGAGGGTTCACCCTCCGAGGTATATAATTTATTATAAAAATTAGTAAATCTGAGGTTAATAGATTTTGGATCGGTAAGCAACTCACCGTTTTCTGACATAATAGTTGCAATATTCGCCAGATGGTCACTATTACGTAATTTATTAGCCAAAAAGTGACTGGGTCGATTGCCATGGAAGTAATGGTTGACTCGAACTCTGTGGATAGCAAATTCAGCTCTTTCCTGATCAGGTTAATTTAGCAGTCGTAACCTTGGCCTGTGTGGAGGCTACATGTTGAGAATAATTTCTCTGTTGAGACAGCTCTAAGACAGATAACTGGTTTTCTAATTCAGATATTTTTTTCTGTTGTGATTTATTAAGACCTGAAGCAAATGCAGTTGCATTATTTCTTATAAAGCCTTTAATGGCATCCCAAAGTATCCAAAAATCATCAACTGAATTTTTATTGATCATTAAGAAATGACTTAACTCAGATTGAAATTGTTCACAGAATGTTTGGTTGTCCAATAATGACCAAACAGATCATACAGAAGCTTGATTGTAAAAGCAGTGGGGTTACCGGCTTCTGCACCCTCAGGAAGGCCGATAATACATAGGCCTATGTTAAATTTTCGGCTATGATTCTCAAGCTGGTCGATCTTTCTTCATCTTGTGTTGTTCTCGTTCCAGTTCAGAGAGGCGGACGTCAGCTTCAACAGTGGCCCGCTAAGTCGGTAACTTTATCTTTGCAGACAGCCAACTGGGATTTCAGCTCTTCCAAGCATTGATTGACTGGTTGTAACTTGGTGTCCAAAGCTGTAGTAGCTAATCTCTTCTCAAACTATTTCTCTCATTGCAGTAGCCATTTCGGCAGTAAAAGTTTTACCCCCGCGCGTGCCTTGAGCCATGCTGAACAAGCGTATAAGAGGCTTGTTAAACCTTGTTAAGCGAACAGGTGAGAGCAATCCCGATGTCTTTCTCTCTCGAAATAGTTTGGCGTTCAATCACGGCACAAAACCTCACAAATTAGCAGTCTTTATTGTAAATAAAAAGCGTTAGGTTATTTAGTAATGAGAATCCATCAAACACATTTTAAGTTAAATAAGCGGGACTCGGAGAGAAGCAACCAAGCATGTCACAGCATGCTACCGGAACCGGAAATTTGAGCTTGCTCTTGTGAAGTGTGAACTTGCACAACACTGCGTGTGGTATTACGCGTAGCTATATTGGAAGGTTCCCAGGCGTCACAAATGCGTATATTTCACAAACTGATTGTCTAAGACAATATATGACCGCTCAGTCTCAAAAGTATGGCAAGCCGTTTTAGCTTTATTTCATTTCTAGAGGACATCGCAAATACAATTCTAACTAGTTAGAAAGCAAATTCTTGATATCAGAAATTCAATTGTAACTAGTTGTAATTCAAGCGTTTTCCACATTCATTTCAATGGGACCTTTCATTTTTGATATCAAGAATTCGAATTTTAACTAGTTAAAATAGGAATTCTTGATATCAAGAATTGTATTTTAACTAATTAAAATTGGACATTCTAATTAAAACTAGTTAACATTCTATTATTGATATAAAAAATTCCAATTTTAACTAGTTAAAATTGAATTCATGATATCAGAAATTGGCATTTTAACTAGGTCAAATTCCAACTCCCATTGAAATGAATGAGAAAAACGTTTTAAATCTGACTAATTAAAATAGAATTTCAGATATCAAGAATTGGCATTTTAACTAGTTAAAATTAAATTTCCGATATCAATAATATGCATTTTATAATCGAATTTCTGATATCAGAAATACACATTATAACTAGTTACAATTGAATTTCTGATATCAATAATTTGCATTCTAACTAGTTAGAATTGTATTTGTGATATCCTCTAGAAATGAATTAAAGCTAAAACGGCTTGCCATACAAAAGTGACATCTCTACATGTAAAACCAATGGTAAGGTTGCACAGGCGCCAACTTTTAAACATGACTGGGGGTGCTCGTTTTAAAGAAAATGTACTGCCTTTATTTTATCAATCACAACAAATCACAATGACAGCTTTTTTTTTTTGCAATTCTTGCACAAAATGTCCACATTTAAAGAAAAATTGTATGTTCCGTATTCCAATGTCTTTGTAAAAACACGTGTTCTCCCTTTTTTGCGTGGTGGAGGTCCGATGTTAATAGAGAGGACAATCGAAAAATGTAATTCCGGAAATTAACATAAGTATTGTGATTAAAATATCAGTTTAGCCTTAAATTAACGTATTGTAAACAGCGATTGTACATATGGAATATTAATGTGATATATTGGCTGTTTTGTGGATTTCACTGGACATTCGATTGTTTATATTTATGGGGTTCTGATCAGTGACATCATAACTCTCCTGGTTGATTTTACTCGCTCATTTATGACAGTTGGTTCTCTCAGAGTTCTGACTGATAGCCAGGTCAATATTTTCAATGGACACTTGATACATCCCGCCTTATAACTTCAAAGTCCCAGGTCATTTGTGAATGGTTTAAATGCATTTTGAAAATAGACACTTCCTGCTACAATCATGATAATGGCATGAGTGTGCTGTGAAGTTTAGGTAGCAAACAAGGTTGAATCCATCTGACGTAATTTACATAGCAACTATACGCTCAGATCGCTTAGTTTCACTCACTGTGGCCAAGCGGAATCGATAACGTTTCAACAAATATGTAACTTTAAAAGATTTAATTCAATCTTCTACTGGGACTTTTGCCATTTATTGAGTGTGTGACAGAAAATTTTGGTGCCGCTGACTATAATCGAATGTTTTTCACATTCACCGTTCGATTGAGCAAGTAGGCTACCATTCAAAGTACATTTTTATGGGTGCTGTCCGATTGTGCTAGCTACTTCACATTAACCTTGTACGGCGATCAATAAGGCTAACAGCACAGTACCACTTAATTCTTGTCACTTCACCACGGTAATTAACTAAAAAAAACCGACACTACCTTGTCTGTGAGAAATGTATGGTTGAGCTCATGCGCATACACTGCTGGCGCCATTCTAACGCTCCGTAATGTTAGCTTCTGCTCCGGCTTGTTCTGTAGGCATCGGCTGCGGCTGACTTGCGTTAGCAAGTCGATCCTCCGTGCGGTGTTCATCGTCGGTAGTTAGGTTAGCAGGTTGAACAGGTGGTGGTTTTGGTATTCTGACAACAAATTTTCCATTTTTGTTGTTCCTTTTTAAAATGACATAGCCTATACTTTTATTGCCAGCGCAGCGAGACTACCTGGTGTTATTAGCTAATTAGGCGCCAACAGCGTTGCCAGGTGGGAAATATTAAACTATCGTACCGGAGGCTTAAAATTATCGGATTTTAAAGAAAATTATCATACACAGCCAAAAAATTTAAATAACAGGTGTAAATATGTGATTTCACAAAAATAGCGTATTTATTATAAGCAACAACCTTGTTTGACATGCCTGCTCACAGCTAATGAGTGCAATACCAACAGCCACAAAGGGGAGAAAAACATTCGCGCACCACATTAGTGATGGGCACTGAATCAGTAGAATCAGTTCACTAAAAAGATTAATTCAAAAGATTTGTTCGCCGAATCAGTAGCGTAACTATGCTTGGTGTCGCTCGGTCGCCCCGGGGGGTGGGGGGGGGGGCGCATTTGGATGTGGATGACGAACGGGGGAGGGGGGTTCGACTGTACCGAAAAATTGTACCGAGAACAGCTGACGGTTAGTAGCCTACCGAAAATAAAAAACAGGCGAACCACAGTTCATATATTAGCACATCATTTTATTTTAATTTAATGTAGTTCAATTAAAGTAGTTCAATTAAAATGGACGGAGTGTAGCACAGTGGGTAAGGAACTTGGCTTGTAACCGAAAGGTCGCAGGTTCGATTCCCGAGTAGGACACTGCCGTTGTACCCTTGAGCAAGGTACTTCAAAGTACTTGCTTCAGTATATATCCAGCTGTATAAATGGATACAATGTAAAATGCTATGTAAAAGTTGTGTAAGTCGCTCTGGATAAGAGCGTCTGCTAAATGCCTGTAATGTAATGTAGTTTTCCCGTTTAAAAAGTAGGCTATAGACAGAATTTTCCCACAGTATATTTAATAGCCAAAGAACCAAGCACTTTCTTTCTCTATTTTTAATAAAATTTTGTTTTCGATTTTATTCTAAACAAGTTAGTTTGAAAGAATGTGTTTGATATGGCCATTTTATTTTACTAAATTTCCCAAAATGTGTTGTTTTAGCCCTAGATGCTGATTTCTTTACCGTGACTTGTTCTAACGGCTGCTTGAAAGAGAAAGTGCTGATATTGTCATGGTCCTGTGTTCCGGTCTGCGTTTGCAGATGGCGGCACTTCTGTTTTGTGTCCTGCTCCCCCCTGTTAATTGTATGATTGTTTTCAATTGTCCTATTATTAGTTGCTGGTTGTCTCGTTTTCCCTTCCCTCTCTGTGGCCTGATTGTTCATGGTGCCCTCCTGTGTCTCGTCAGTGTCTGTTCTATTTAAGTTTCCCTCTTCCTTGACTCAGGTGCTGGATCCTTGTGGTTATGTCTGCTTGTTTGTGCGCCCCTACCAAGTACCTGCTCCAAGTGTTCCTGCCCATGTCCTGGTTTCCTGGTGTTTTGGACTCTCTGCATTTTCTTTGTTCCTGCGTTTGTAGTTTCCCTTCGTTGTTGAAGGTCGCCCTGCGAGGCTTTGTGTTCCCTTTTGTTCCCTTGGTTAAGTAAAGTCTTTTTGTTTTTTCATTTGGGAGTTTTGTATTTTTTCCACCCTCTGCGTTTGGGTCCAAATCCCCCACACATCGCGACAGATATATGTTGGCTAAGTAGATATAGGCTATAGTTTTCTCATAAAATGTAGTCGATAAAATAGTAGCCTTGGCTAGCCTACTTTGAGACATGTTTTTAAAAAAAGGCTTGTTATTTCATTGAAAATAAACAGCACACTTGACAAGTGATGTTCGATTATTACCCATTTATTATCCATATTTCCATACCCACTTTCCTCATTCGCTACAGCAAGAGGAACTAACTATTGTTGTGTCGTTCGCGAACGACTCGGGCAAAAGTACTGTTGTGTCATTCGCGAACGATTCAGGCAAGTGTACTGAAGTTCACGAACGATTCGTGGAAGTGAATGATTTGGGGGCGGGTGCAGTAGGGGAGAACCGGGACGAAAGAAACACTTTTTACTTTTATCCCGTTTACTCGAAAGTTGATAGAGACAGAGATGCCATTATTCATGACAAACAACATGTATGTGTCCTTCACTAATAGCAACTGGAATTTTGTTTCTAGCATAAATGAGTCAGATATATATCAGCCGCAAACAGGATGAGCGCAATGTTTCTTTCGTTCCTGCCGCGGGCGACAGAAGAAACACTGAATCGGGTCGAAAGAGACAACTGACGAAAAGTGTGCATTAGCGGTCTTATCTCTGTGTTGTTGTTTTTTATTGCTCATTCCTTTCAGCAAGTGTACTGTTACCCACAATGTCACGTTAGTGTTGAGTCAATAAACCATTGTACAAGTTTAAAATCCATGAAAATCAACCATGCGTCAAGCGCATAATGACGCATAAGCAATACAATTTTGCCTTGCAACGTTAATCAGTCTGAAATGGATCATTGGTTGGTGCTGAACTGTAGTAGAAGTTGTTAATATCTGTTACCATGACTAATTTAAAATCACCCAATCAGGTGTGCAAAAGCAGAGATAATTGGTGTTCAATTTAAATCAGCCAATCAGGTGCACAAAAGGAGAGAGAGACAAAGTGTGTTCCAACAGTCATTTTATTTTACAGAGCAACTGGCTCTTTTTTCCCCAACGTTGGGGGAATTTTGAAAAAAGAAAACGGTCAATAAACTACAACGTTGACGTCAAATTTTTTTTCTTCGCTAACTGCATTGGATTAGTTACACGACAGGTGCCTTCACGGGTAAAAAGCAAAGGACCAAACCAATTTGGGAGCGGAGAGAGAACATTTCGACAAACAGCAGGTAGGCTAATTACATGGCTATGGTTATTCTGACAAATGTTTTTTTTTTTCTGAATTCCTCTAGAGAAGCCGAATAACCTACAGCAGATAAACTTGTGTCAAATGTTAATAAAAGGCTAAGCCTACAGAGCAACTGGCTCTTTCCCCAAAGACAATAACAACAAATAACAACAACAAATAATACAACAAACATTTAATTAACTTTAACTTAGGCCTGGTTAAAAGTAAAAGTAAAAAAAAAAATGTTATTCGCACATGTGGAAGATGTACACCTCTTCCTGTAACGTGCACTCGAAGTGTGCCCACTCCTCACAGAACAGGCACTGAATCCAGGACTCCCCAGGCAGAGACGAGTCAAAGTCCTCCCCACACACCATGCACTCTACATTGTTGCCTGATCCATGAACTACAGGTAGGCCTGCTGAATTTTTATCCTTTTTCCTCTTTTTTTCCCCACTTTCTTCTGCTGATTTGTGCATACCCTTTTGCCAAGTTGCACTTGGCCTTCGGTGCAGATTTTTTTGTTTTTCCTCTTCTAGGGCACGCTTGACCGGGGGTGTCTGTGAGGATGGCAGTTGTCCTCCGCCTACCCCGGGTCCCCTCAATTCTTAGGCCAGCCTTGGGAAAAGGACGAAGTGACACAGGGCTGAAGCAGTGATGATGCTGGCTCCCCGGTGATGGTGGGGGCAGGACGGTCCGTCACATAAGCTGGTGAGAAGTCCACCTCTGTGAAGACATTGGGGTTCAGCGGCCAGATGCCGAAACACCGAAACCCGGACATGATGTTTGCTGAGGTTGCAGCTGCTGCGAGAGCTGTCTTAACGATGCTGGGGATGTCGTAGATGGTGACGGTCTTCCCAGGGTGCATCTTCAGCCAGCAGTCCATGGTGCTGTTGATGGACCTTTTAAGTGGGCCATAGACGCTTCGGTCCAGGGGCTGAAGTTTGTGGCTGCAGGGCAATGAGAGCAGGACAATCCCATTTGCCCTGCAGAATTCGATCCCTTGGAGAGAGAGGTGGGATGAATGGTTGTCCAGTAGTAGGAGGGAGGCCTGTTGGGAGGCATTAGAATGTTTTGCAAAGTGGCGCAGGAATGCCACAAAATCCCCCTCCTGCATCCACCCACTGCCCTTTGCAGTGCCCATGCAGCCTGGGGGACCATCCCGGACGAAATGATCAAAATATTTCTTCTGGGGGAAGATGAAGTGGGGTGGAGTACTGTTGCTGAGGGCGTTCACAGCTCTCGGCTGACGTCATGGCCCCCACCTGCTTTTTCCCTCTGGCTGCGACAATCCTGTCTGGAGTTTGGACTGTGACGGTGCTTGTCTCGTCCAAATTCCATATAGCCTCAGGCTGGAACCCATACCGTCCCATGATGGAGCTAAGGTTTCTGAAAAATTGGGCCACGTTGGTTGGGTTGAAGCTGGTAGCCCGGGAAAGACTTGTGGCTTGAGGCCGGCGGACTAAGAGGCTGGGATTCTGCTCCATAAAGGAGCTGAACCAGTCCTTGCCAGCCATATTTTTCACATGCCATGCTTCTGGGTGTGCGCAGTGGTATTGCTGGGCCAGCTGGTATGCAAACCAACGCACCTAGAAATTATTAAATAAATATGAACATTTTTAATAACTTTTTAATCTATCAATTATTTTTTTATGTCCAGGAGCACTCTTTTCCTCACCTATCTTTAAAGACCGACTCAAGATCAGCACCATGGAGCTGCCCTAACAATGCAGCTCTGTAGGCCTAGTGCTGATCCAGAGTCAGTCCTTAAGGATGGGTAGGGTAAAGAGTTCTTCCTAATATACCGTATACGCTATTTATAATTATTTTTAATCGTTATTTATGTGTAGGCTACATTATGAATTCTTAACTTTTTATATGAATTATCTAATGAACTTTATATATAGTTCATGAATTGTTCTTAAGCACTTAATTTATTTATTGTATTTATGTATTTATAGGCCTATTTATATTGTATATATTTATTCTAATGTAGGCTATGTCTATTTTATCTATGTATTGCTCATTTGAACAAACTGCCATGGATTACTTTTTAATTGTGAGATCAAATCAATAACTTATTGGTTATTGCTAATTGGGTACAATGCCTACCTCTTTAGGACTGAATCCATAATATATGTCAGAAGCCCTGTGTAGGTACTGACGGAGACTACGCTCCTGCTCGTCCGTGAACACTCTGTTATGTGCCCTATATCCTGGCAGCCTGGCATTTTCCGTGTCTTTTTTTCACCTGAAAAACCTAAACAGGGTGCAGTGGTTTATGGTGTAGGCTTTTGCGACACTCCTCACAGATTTCCCTCCTACCAGTACTTCTTGTGACGCCCTCTCAAACACATCTGGCTCAAAGTCCTCTACTGGTCTTCCTAACTCTAACTCAGGGCATGCTCTGCAAAATACACCAAAAAAATACATTGTAAGCTGCGGTGAATCATGAGTTACAATTATCTATTAAAATAATAATATGAAATTACAAGAAATCCAGTCTGTGGTGTGTAGAGTGTCAATCCATGCCTTTGTCTCTGTTGTGTTCCCCCCTGTAATTAAGTGTAAATTCCTGTAAATCCTGTATTTTGTATAATTCTGTATGTATTTCCTGTTTGTGTTATGTATGCACCTACTGTGGAAAAGAATTTCCTCATTGAGGACAAATAATCTGTCTATCTATATTCTCTTTTAATTCCATATTAAATTAATAAAACTAGGTTCAGGGTAGGGGATAAATACAGTAATGAAGAATATATAAACAAATAACGTTATTTAAATAAAATTAACACAAAAAATATATATTTTTTTGTTGTTGGTATGTAGCCCCCTCCAGCGGTTGTGGATCTAAACGACCGCACAGAGTGTTTATGCCAGCGGCCGGCCCTGATTGTAAGCTGCGATGGGGCAAAAGAAACACTGGGGGGGTCGAAAGAAACAAAGTGTTTCTTTTGTCCCACCCCTCCCTCGCTTGATTTCAACTTGACTAGCAGCTAACACTTGCTAGCATGAAACTCTAAACTTATGCTGTCATTTAGTCCACAGCTGTGTTAAGTAAACTATGCATGTTTGGAAAATTCAAGACATAAACACACTTGTACAACCGAAAAACACTTCTGGTTTCAATATTTTACTTACAGCGGTCAAAAATAACTTTCTGTTATAACTCGAAAAAAAAGCGGCAGTTCTGACAGTTTTTTTCTGGAGCAAGTGGGTTACGCAGTTTGCACGTACTGACGTAGTTACGTCATTCGGGCTTCCGTAGTTTTCGAGGAAATCGATGTGTTTCTTTCTTCCCGTGTTTAATTCGTCCCGGTTCTCCCCTACGTTCAGTGAACGAATCACTGAACTGCGAACGATAGTCGGTCAGTGAACTACCGGTTCACATTCGTGAATGAATCGTTTCACGAAGTGATTCAGTACACTTCGTTCACCTAAAAGATTTGTTCTTTTGAACGAATCATTCGCGAACGGCACAACACTACACCACATACGCTGCGTGGTGGAATCAGGCAACTTCCTGGACCCTACTCAAATGAATGAGACTAACTAAAAAGCCTGGTCTACGGATAATGTCAAATAGCCTACAATTAAATCACAATCGCTCAAACATGTAATTGTTATAATTGAGAGCTTTAACGTTACAATTCATCAGCATGGAAACAACAGTTGTATGTCATCAGTGTAGAATTATAACGTTATGCTATGTCAATGTATTTAATATGCTGTATCAATATTTGTTTGTTCTTGTGAAAGCATGTCTCTTTTCAAAACGTCCAAAAAGTCTCTCAGTGCATAACTGGCCCTACCTAGTCTGTGAGTTCAACTTCAACCTCAGTTCTTCCGACGACTTTCTCTTTGCCTCTCCCCTGCCTTCGCCTGACTCCTTGGCACTCATTTTGATAGTTTTTTAACTCGTTTTTTACATGAATGAAAAAAATAACATCGCTGGTAATTTGTAGGTAGCGAGCTAGCTTACATTTTACATCAGAAAGAACGATCGGGAGAACAGCAGCCGTGCAGCTGCTCGCTCCCGTGGGGGCACTGGGGGCACGCACGTCATGCATCAAGCATAATGATTAGCTGGAAAGACGCAACCTGTGTTTTTAAATGACTTTGCTTCTAAATACAGATCTAGGATCAGATTTGTGAAAACTAGGCAAACCGGATATTGAATCAGGGGATTTAGTAAATTCATACACTTTTTTGTGAAATGGCAAAATTATCGTACATTTGTGCACTTTCTTGGCATTATTGATCGTACAGAGGGTAAAATTATCGTACACCTGGCAACGCTGGGTGCCAAGTCATTTTTTGTTTACCTTTGCCGTCGTCACATGATTTACAGTCATTACAGCTGAGCTGACCAACCGAGAGTTAGGACAAGATACAGAAGATAACAGACCAAGAGCACCCACTTCCGTGGGCATTCCAAGAAGCACGTATTTTGGCAACAGCGTTATACATTTTATTTTAATATATATATATAATGGTAGCTCACTTTTAAATGTTGAACTCTGAAATATTGGGGGTTCTCGAGCTCTAGAGCACCCACAGAGCTAGCGCCTATGTAAGGTTGTATATTTATTCAATATTTAGTCCCAAATATTGACTGTAGAATGACATTCTTGAGTCTTGTTTATTTCGTTATTCAGTGAGCAGCGTTTTCACTTCTGTATTGGCATATCTTAGGGCTATTGTTGGGTTTGTTTGTTGCTTTGATGGAATACGATCTTTGAGTGGTGAAAGAATATATTTATGAATGCCCAGATAGACAATATTGCCCATTATGTCATGGGTGGGGGGTGTAGTTGCAGATAAGACTGCAGGGAGGTGGTGCTTGTTATATGAATGACCAGAACGACAATGGTGGCGCAGCAAAACGTCGTATTCGGCATAGTTGTCGCGTATCGTCTACTGATGAAACTAAAACAAAGTGTTTCTGTTTTTGGCTGGGCTGCAACAGCGGGGCCAACCCTACAAACGCAAATGTCTGTGACTGAGTCACTGAGTGATGAGTGATGAGAGGCAGAGTTATGAAGTTACACCATTGGTCGGCCGGATGAAGTGTGTTAGGTCCAGCCCAAGCGCCAACAACTCGCCTCTATTAGTGAAGCCTTTTACCCCAGCGGCTACAGAGTGAACTGCAACACCTGGTTGCAAAAAGAACTTGAAACTCCACCCACCCAATGTTAAGTCAATGGGGAAAGCCTGAAAAGAGGCCAATTTTCTCTGAGGAAATAAAGTTAATACATTTTTTACACAAGAAATTATGGTTTAACTAGTTAATCCTATCCCTTGTAATGTCTCCCCTGGCTCTGATTTTTTAAAAGTAATTCTGGCAAAATTCCCAAATCTGGGTTAATTTCAGTGCGTGCAATGTGGCTTGTCCTACTATCGTATGACCATATAAGGATTTCCCCATCCTCGCAGCAAGGCAGAGTGCTTCAGCGGCAGGTATGATGCTGTGTCGTTTTATTCAGATTAGCTAGCTACATAGGATGTCACCATTTTAAGTCCAAGGTCCAAAATGTTGTGTGCTGCGTTCAACTGTATTAACCGCTATTCTAAGGATTCTTCTCTCCAGTTCTTTCGGTTAATACATTTGAGACATTTTCAGATAAACAAGGTTCTATGTCAAAACGCGATTTCTGACCATTTCGGGGTTTCAGTTGATTCTCATAAAGTCTCATCTTTTATAATTTGTATATGTTGTTGGTGAAATCAGATTTGTAAGCCATTTTGAAGCTTCTTTGAGAAGACAAGCTAGGGGGATTTTAAAGCTTACTATCTTGGTATTGATCTATCTGTCTACCTATCTAGAGATCTAAGTTTTCTATCTGTCTATATAACTAGCTAGCTAGTTATCTATTTTATCTATGTAAATATCTAAACACTAAACGTATTACACAATTAACTTTTTTAATGTTATGACAGTTGGTAATTCTGTAATGTTCTGTGCAAGGACCCAAATGCAGACCAGGGAAACAAAAAAAAAACGTTTTTATTCAGTCCAAAGTTCAAAGCCAGGTAATCAGAGATAAGACGGTACAAAATCGAGTTTCCAAAAGAATAGTGGTAAACGGGCAAAAAATCAAAAACCAGGAGATAAGATAAGCAAAGGTACAAAGGAACAGGCAAAAGAGAAGTCAAAACAAAGCGAAGGTCAAACCAGAAAGCAATCAAACAAAAGAGGCAGGGAAACTCGAAGTCGTACGGAAAAGGCGTCTCAGGAATCTCGATAAACAAAGGCTTACAAAACATCAGCACAGTGAATACAATCAACGTTCTGACAGGGAGCTGGTGGAAAAGACTGAAATTTATACACTGGGGAAGGTAACAATCAAGGAGGGGTTACGTGAGTGAGGGCGGAGTAACAAACAACATCCAGGTGAAGAACATTAGGATAACTAATTAAATGACAGGGGACTGACAAAACGCGGACTGGAATCACATAGACAACAATGATAACAGACGGCCTGGGTTTAGCAGGTAAAACACATGCAGAGAGAGAGAGGTGCAGTTAGAGCAAGAGACAGGTGTAGGCAATTGCAGAACTCAGCGTTAGGGCAGACTAGAAAGAAAAGGGGCGGAGCTACAGCACAGCATGGAAAAGGGGAGAATGGTTAATGTATTAGTATAGTGATTTAAACTATCAAAAACCCAAAACTAGTGTTTGTTAATCCATTAGTAATATTAACATGTTAGTATATTAATGAGGTTAGTACTTTACAATCTATAAGTTAGTAAGGATTAGTAGAAATTAGTAAAACTAGATATAAGCAGGAAGTAAGTAAAACGAGACTGGAAAGAACCACGAAAACCCGGAACCACCCGAATAGTGAAATCACGCAAATATAGGGGAGTGAAGCAGCTCAGGGAACACAGACACAGAGACGGCACTGGGGAGACAAGTGACTGGGAGAATTAAAATACTGGGACGGAGGATGTGAAAAATAATAAACTTACAGAAACATAAAATAAACACTAACCACAAATTCATTGTTGATGTTGCACACGCGTTTCAGCACGGTAGTACATAGAGGATCCTCTCGCTACAAGCTGTTGATTACAATTCTGTGGTTGCACCATAGACCGTATAGAGTTGCACGGACACGCTTTATTCCAGACGTGGGCATGTCTAATTGCCATGTAAGGTAGTCGGGGTGGAGTTTCCCGAAGTCGTGGACTCCACTCTTTCACTCCCTCGCTTGCGTTGGTTGCAAGGGGCAATGGCGGCACCCTAGTTTGGGCTTCATGCGCCAGTGATCACTAACCAAAGAAAATCAGTGGGTGACATAATCACTTTGTCCATATTTTTATACGGTCTATGGTCCAGCTATATACTAGGTTTTGACCTGGTCTTGTTAACTCATACTTTGGTTGCAGTAGCACTGAATGTCATCTGTGGGAGTAAAGTATGTGTCAGAGTCTTCTACAATTGAAAATGGCTTAAAATCTGTTGCTGAATTAATCATTTTAATTAACTGTTCATCCATGTGGTGCTGCTTTAATGGCCCCATGGCTGGTCAGGGTGGATTGTTATTGCCTCTTTGGTCTTACAGCTGGTGATGCTGCTACAGGAGTTGAAGCAGTAGAAGGGGAGAGATTAGCTTCCAGAAAAACCCCCAGATATGGATGAAGTTGTCGGGAACATGCCTGTAATAGTCCTTGAACCAGTTGCTGTAGATAAAAATCCACCCTGTCTCCTCTGTGAGACACACAGTGGGGTGTGTTGGAAAACATGGGAGCCACAGTTTACCCTTCTGAGGTGTCTCACATTGTAGTGGGCCAGTTGCAGATAACATTGATTGTTTACCACCACACCCAGTTAAATTAACCTTTTAATCACACCCTTTGTGCTACATCCTCTACCCCCTTGCCCAGTCAAATTGTCTCACTTTGATATGCAGTACCATTGTGTAATATCCTCTACCCCCTATTTCAGTCCAACTCCCCCACACCTTGTTTCTTCCCCCCCAATGTCTGATTACCTCCCCCCCTTCCCCGTGATGTGTTTAAGATAACCATTTGGCCCTTTGTTTCCTTGAAGGAACAGGGTATAAGTATTCACCGTCTCCGTCATTTGTTGGTTCTGTGTTTATCTGTACTTGGGTAACAGACCCACTAGTTCCTTTGCTACATTAAACGACCTATTTTGAAACGAAGACGTGCCTGCATTTATTTTTCTACTTACAAAAGTACGGCGGAATAAATTGAACTCTTAAAAATTCCACAGGGTGATGACTGACCAAGTGCCTTCTTATATTTGATGGTGATCCACCTTTCAAAGACAATTGTTTTTTGCAAATGTTGCATTTTGCACAGGTGTCAGAAACCAGTGAAAAATGGTTCCAAATGCTGCTCCTCTTCCGACTACTCATTTTTCCTCTTTTTATTACTAGCTTTTGTACTGCACACTGCTCCTTTATTTGTTTTTACTATAAATGATTGCTATTTCTACCAGAGTTCTAGAGGTCTGTACCTGGAGGGTCAGAGGTGACAAAAGGGGGAGGGACCAGTCTTTCACCTCATAGCACATAGGCTGCATTCACACCAAATCAGGCAATGCGGCACCAATACGGCACCTTGCCGCAGGGTTGTGCGGCGGTGTGGGCGTCACTACATGGCCCATTTGTGTGATGTCGTGTTGTGAACTTTAACCCCCCCCCCCCATTTCCTGTCTGCTAACTCAGAAAAATAAAATAAAATGGACAAAAACGCAAACCAAAGGAAGCTTCTTGCTATCGTTATTTTGCAGCGTAGACTGCCAGCCAGACGCAGACGTCGAAGCTAGGTACACAAAATAAACCAAGCGAGGACACAACTGGGAGAGTATCATAGTTTGGTCCATGAACTCCATAGTGCTTGGTACAATAAACTAACATGCAAGAACTACTAAATAGCGAATCTTTTATACAGCTTAATTCCGACGTTCGGAATTGGTATTTAGCTAGTAATTATTGTTTCAGTACTCGTCCCATTACCCGGTACTGTCAAATCACGATGACGATTATAAAATGAAATCTAAGGAAATTAATCGCATCAGTAATTCATCTGACAGTTGCTTGGTAAACAGCGGACTGCTACATGGTAATTTAAACAACTTACGTGATTGGCCATTGCAGCGTGACGTCGGGCTGCGTTCCGGCAAAAGTTGATTCTGGTTCAACTTTCTTGCCACAGGCCGCTGCGTTTTCTTTTGGCACCCCATGGGGTCAACCACTGCCGCAGCCTAAACGCACTACCCCCATTCAAATGAATGAGAAGACTGCCGTTTTTTCCGCACAACCCTGCGGCAAGCTGATCTGGTGTGAATCCAGCCTTAGAGATCTATTCGGTTTCACTTGTAGCGTCATTGTGAACATTAAGAGTCTTCAATTGCTGTTTTATTGAGTAACCACTGAAAATGGCTGATAGTGATTAAACTTGATATCATGCGGTAAACAAAATTAAAACAATGCTGTTCACAATTTTAAAACTTTCAAATAGCAACATTTTTTTCTATTTGACATAGTGTAGCTATGTCAGACTGACAGTGCTCTCCACTCACTGTTCATTGGCTGGCTCATTCCAGGTGAACCCCCCTACCAAACCATTTAGGGCCAGGACTGACAGACTCATAAGAGAATATTCCTATCACTGTAAATTGCCTCACATTTTGTGTTCAATTGTACTTGTCACAGATGCATTTTAGTATCATAACATTAACAATAAAATTCTGAATCAATCAAATCACATCATTGTGTTAAGCAACTTTATTTATGTAAACATTCAACATCACACCAAGGAAAAATATGTTCCAAGTAGACCCATCGAAATACAATAATAATAATAACTAGACAATTCCTGCAGAAATTGTGAAGTGTGGTTGCCGCCAATGCAAAGTCGACTTTCTGCTGAACAGAGTGAACAGTGGTAGGTAGTTGCTATGATGTTTGAGGCAGTTGCTAGGGTGTTGCTAGGTGGTTCTATGGAGTTCTAGGTGGTTTCATAGAATTCTAGGAGGTTGCTAGGGTGGTGCTAGGTGGTTGCTATGGAGTTTCAGGTGGTTGCTATGGAGCTCCTGGTGGTTGCTAGGACATTGCTAGGTGGTTGCTAGGATGTTGCTAGATGGTTTCTATGGAGCTATAGGCGGTTGCTAGGGTGTTGCTAGGCAGTTGTTATGGTGTTCCATGTGGTTGCTAGGGTGTTGCTAAGTGGTTGCTAGGGTATTCTAGGTGGTTGCTAGGGTGTTGCTAGGTGGATACTATGGAGTTCTAGGTGGTTACTGTGGTGTTGCTAGGTGGTTGCTATGGAGTTATAGCCGGTTGCTAGGGTGTTGCTAGACATTTGCTATGGAGTTATAGGCGGTTGCTAGGGTGTTGCTTGGGTATTCTAGGTGGTTGCTAGGATGTTGCTAGGTGGTTGCTATGGAGTTATAGGCGGTTGCTAGGGTGTTGCTAGGCAGTTTTTATGGTGTTCCAGGTGGTTGCTATGGTGTTCCAGGTGGTTGCTAGGGTGTTGCTAGGTGGTTGCTATGGTGTTGCTAGGTGGTTGCTATGGAGTTATAGCCAGTTGCTAGGGTGTTGTTAGGCATTTGCTATGGAGTTATAGGCGGTTGCTAGGGTGTTGCTAGGGTATTCTAGGTGGTTGCTAGTGTGTTGTTAGGTGGTTGCTATGGAGTTCTAGGCGGTTGCTAGAGGGTTGCTAGGTGGTTCCTATGGAGTTCTAGGTGGTTGCTAGGGTGTTGCTAGGGGGTTACTATAGTGTTCCAGGTGGTTGCTAGAGCTTTGTTAGGTGGTTGCTAGGGTGTTGCTAGGTCGTTGCTATGGAGTCACAGGCGGTTGCTAGGATGTTGCTAGGGGTTTGCTATGGAGTTCTAGGCGGTTGCTAGGTCTTTACTGAGTCCAATGACGCGACCCATAGTTCTCTATGACAAACGGTTCAAAAGTTATGAAATATCAAACATCGGCCAATCAGGAAGGGGGGCAAGGCTGATCTCCACCAATGGACAAAGGACTCTCTACCATGTCCAATGAGGCATTGCGCAATTTGTGGGCAATTTTTCCCCATAGAGATGAATGGCAGAATGTTCAAATCTAGAGAGACCAGAGTACTGCTGCTAGAAGACAGAGCATTGTGACATCACAAGGGTGAGAAGACGAAGCATTGTGACATCACAAGGGTGAACATTCCGCCATTCATTCTCTATGGGAAAAATTCCCCAAAAAATGTAAAATTTCTCAAAAACCGTCCACCCAAACTTTCCACAAAGTAATAGCACACCATTCCCGATCAAGCCGCTCAATTTGACATATTGCACGTGTATGTGGTGCGAAAACTCTGGGAGGAGTAGCGGTCCAAAAAATGGGTGGAAAGAAATAATAATAATAATATGTGGGATAATAGTAGTGTGATTGCCTAAGGCAACCACACTAATAATATGTGCGATAATAATAGTGTGATTGCCTAAGGCAACCGCACTAATAATATGTGGGATAATAGTAGTGTGATTGCCTAAGGCTGAAGCCACACTATACGTGGCGCCGGCCGCCTGTCTCCGCGCCGCGTCCCCACAGCCGGCTGTTTGTGGGCGTGTCACCTATTTTTGACAGACAGTTGTGTTCGTTAAATGTTGACCGTGTTTAATATCGTGTTTCATATTCATTGTCCTGTCTGAATAAAAATCATTTTGCAGTAACCTAGATCTGAAAGATGTTAGTCAGCTGCCTAGATAGGCTGTTTAATGTCTAGCTAGTGAGTAACAACCAACAACAAAAACATTGTCTGATGAATTAGCCAGATAATTCCTTCAAAGTTGTATCTGATTAGCTAGCTAGGTGGCTGGTAGAAACGAACAACTAGCAACTAATACATTAGGAAGATTTTGTTTGTTTGTTATTGTTTGTTGTTACTCACTATAGCTACACATTAGTTAGCCTAGCTAGGCAGCTTATTAACATTTTTCAGCGCTAGGTTACTGCAAAAAATGTTTATTCAGACTGGACAGTGATAGTAGCTAACGGCGATAACTAGGCTACATTGCAAGAGCCACCGACAATTTCAGAGACTTTTCTCCACGCTGCGTTCCTCTAATCAATGTCTCTGTAGGAGATTTTATTAAGTTGGGAAACCCGATACGGAAATTATGAGTTAGGTCCTCCATTGTGGAACGATAGAATGTGGAACTAAAATTAGAAAAAAATAGGGACAATTTACTTGACGGATCATTAGATCAAATCAGATTGGTTACCGCGACGCGGCGAGGGGGTCAAAGTTGAATTTTTGCCATCTCCACTGCGGCCATCTCCACTCGCCGGGGCCGCGTATAGTGTGGCTTCACCGTAAGGCAACCACACTAATAATAATAATATGTGGGATAATAATAGTGTGTTTGCCTAAGGCAACCACACTAATAATATGTGGGATAATAGTAGTGTGATTGCCTAAGGCAACCACACTAATAATATGTGCAATAATAATAGTGTGTTTGCCTAAGGCAACCACACTAATAATTATAAGTACTGAGTATTACTATAGCTTATATTATTTCAATAGTAGGTATAACGTTTGATGTTGTGAACCAAGCTTAAGCATGGCAGAAACCAAGAGTAAATAGGGCATTACCCCCGGGGCAAAACCGGGGGTAAAATACAACACAGACTTTCCAGACAGATGCATCGAGTTTCCTTGAATGACATATTTCAGGTAAACATGCAGAATTATCATCTCTTTGTCTCCAATGAACGCTGAGAGAGTTCAATAAATATTTCAGAAGTCTGTTTTCTGTTTATTTTTTTACCGATTTTTCTGGTTACTGTACTGTGTGTGTATGTCAAGTAATCCTGATGTATGTAATGTAACCAGTCATTTAGTAACTAACAGACCGCATAGTTTCGATATAGCAGCTTGCTGGGATTTCAGACCCCCCCCCCCCCCCCCGTCCGGGGTTGTTAGCCTGTTGTCAGTCGACTTTTAATTAACCAATTAATTGGATTTATTCAACTCAGACTGGATCTTTATCTGATGAATCTACATTTATTTAACTCAACTTTAACCTTAAGCAACGTGGTGAATTTAATTGTGGTGTAATCATAGCCAAGGTTGTTTGTATTAAAAATAATTTCAGAATTAAGCCAAACAGGAAAGCCATTTCCCTACTCTGCCCTATGTTCAAGAAACAACTGTTAGCTTTTGCTAATAGTATGTTAGTATGGAATGGAAATGGAATGTAAAATACTCATTTAAATTTACTGTGGTCTGATACGTGCTGGATAAAATTTCTCATGGGGTGATCATAATTGTAACATGTTGTCCCATCCCCATGCAACAGAAGATTACATACTGTAGAGTAAGGAAACCACATGTGTGCATGATTACACATTTTGATATGTGTACCACAATGTGTCACAATGTTTTTGCATTATTTTTCAATGTAATATCAATGTTTCATATGTCACTAATTATAGAATAGCGAGGATAATTAAAATGTGTCAATTTAACACTCCTCAGAGCCCCCCCCCCACACACAACAATATTAAATGATAACCACTAAACAGTGTGCTAGTGTGTAACAACACCGCAATGTGCATTTAGCATACTTGTTCATTTGGGCTAGCTAATAAGCTCTCAATGAGGTTTTTATTCCCACAGCCACAGCATCCCATGTTTTGAACAAATAGTAGTTTTGAACTAATAGCAGTAATAGTTAGCTAGCTAGTAGCTTTGATTTAAGCATCATGACTGGCATACTGTTTTAACATTTATTCAACCCACTGTAGCTAGATACCTCTTTATCTTATACCCCTTTCACACAGATGACCCGCGAACAAAGGGCACCTACCTGACTAGTTAAGTTGTGTGCCACCTAACTAGTTAGACAGCTGAGTTTTAGGCCGATAGTTAGTGAACTAGCTGGCTTTTTACCACAGCTAATTTGGTTGTAAGGGCAGCTAGCCGGCAAAAATGGCAGTTAGCTAAATCAGTGGTGTAGGTTTTGTTTGAACATTGGGGGCACACATTAAGCGGGGGGGTCTGAGGGTCCTCCCCCAGGAAATTTTGAGCATCAAACACTTAATTTCCTGCATTCTGGTGAATTTTTATGCACAGATTTGTGCCTTTTCTGCATCAATTTATGGTGGAAATGCTTCTTTCATGTTTTTATTGGGGGGGACAAATGCACATGTTCTAAATATTGAGGGGGACGTATCCCCTGCGCCCCCCCCCCCCCCTACCGAAATGTACGCCTATGAGCGAACTAATTTCTGTTAACAAGCTGAATCATATGGGTAGCTAGCTAGGGAAAATGGGCAGCTAGCTAAAATAAAGGGCTAGCTAGTTATGCTAAGTCAAATAACGAACGGCTTGCCATAAAATGACACCCTTCAAACTGCCTGTTATGCATTATTCACTGACTTGTTGGTGAATATTGTATCACGTCACAGCATATTGTAGCGTGCCAACGAGTGGCTTAGTTGTACAGCACTGTACTCTCCGAAAGGCTCTTGTAAGCAGGCACTGTATGTACCAAGGGGCCCAGGTATTACAGTCCGAGAGGCTCTCGTTTTAAGCATGCACTGTATGTACGAAGGGGCCCAGGTGTTACACTCGATGTATGCACCGAGGGGCCTGGGGGCCTTAGTGGTCAACTCACGCTTTAAGCACCGAGGGGCCTCACACTGTAAGCACCCAGGGGCCCGGGGGCCCTAGTGGTCAACTCACACTGTAAGCACCCAGGGGCCTGGGGGCCCTAGTGGTCAGCTCACGCTTTAAGCACAGAGGGGCCTCGCATTGTAAGCGCTGCGGGGCCTGGGGGCCCTAGTGGTCAGCTCATGCTTTAAGCGCGGAGGGGCCCAGGGACCCTCACACTGTAGGTGCCGAGGGGCCCAGGGGCCCTAGTTGTCAGATCACACTTTAAGTCCCCAGGGCCCTAGGGGCCCTAGTGGTCAGCTCACTCTTTAAACACCAAGGGGTCTGGGGGCCCTCACATTGTAAGCACTAAGGGGTCTGGGGGGCCCTAGTGGTGAGCTCACATTTTAAACACCAAGGGGCCCGGGGGCCCTCACATTGTAAGCGCTGAGGGGATGGGGGGCCCAAGTGGTTCTCATGCTATAAGCACCCAGGGGCCTAATGGTCAGCTTGCGCTGTGCGCGCTGAGGGCCCTGGCGTTTAACTTCCTTTGGAAGTCTTGGGCCACACACCGCACACTTGAGGCTTGGAGTCCCCCTGCAGTCCGAGGCCCCAGGGCACTGGCCCCACTGGCCCAGTCCATAATCCAGCCATGCTCAGAGGTGGCACCAATTGCATAGGTATAAGCAATCCGCTTATAAAATTACTATTATCTAAAATATCTAACCATGAATTTGGAATTTCAATTAATTGAAATTACAAGTATTAATAGTCAAATTTTAATTAAATAAAATACTTAACAGATAACCAGAATGAACCCGTGTATGTTTTGATGCAACATCAAAACAGACATGGATTTAATAATATAATTTATTAAATGAAAATACAAAAATGCAGAACATACATGAACTAATCTAACTGGGAAAGCTAATTAGGAGATGGTAGAGTTTGTATGAATGTGTGCGAGTGTGCGTGCATGCATATGCATCCTTTACCTGAACAAAGGAGAAAGAATTAATGGGGGGGAATTAATTAATTTAGCTAATGTAGTATAACTCTCAGTAGTGCTGAAGAGGGAAGCATAGCTTCAACTCATAAGCAATAGCTACATGCAACTAAGCTGGATATTCGCTCACTATCAATTATATTGATATTGTTGGATTGTTAGTTAAAGAATTAGAAGCAGTTTGAGTTAGCTCGTAGGACAGACTATGTGTGTGGTTGCACTATGTGTAGATGGCAAACCGATTCAGTCAATTACACAACGCATTCAAACGATCAAGAAAAAAAGACAAATAGAAACTCGCAGAATCACGTTAAATTCAGTCAAAACTGAGTGAAACTGTATTTGCCTGGAAAGTTCAGTAAGTCATCGTGAAGTCCCTCCAAGTGCATCGCTGCCTTCGGTGGTCACTTTTGGGTCCAAGAGAGACATGCTGTAATACTGGAGGAGAAACTTCAGGAGGTTACAGAAGTGATCCATGCAAGCTGGAGTCCTTTGCCGTTTGCAGGGCGATATTTCGTCTGAAGATGTCCCCTTTTATGGTTAAAAAAAAGTTTGTGCTGCTGCAGTTTCTTGTGAGTTCCACACTTGTCAAAGGCCAAAGTCGGCAGCCTCTATTTTTACAGTGGAGAGAAACTATCTATTTTGTTCCGATAAGTCTCTGTAGCGATTTAGGTGTTCTGCCAGCCCTGGAATTTAGGAGTTCCAGAGTTGTGAGAATTCTGAGGCTAGGCCTAGGGAAGCTCCTCAGTATGCCTAAGGAACTAAGCCCATTTTTTCCCGGAACTTATTGCAAGGATTTTCAAGGACTGTGTGAGCCCTGATTTGCAGTCAAGGAAACATTGAATTGGTAAATTTTAGAACTGAAAATAGAGAGATGGGGAATCAGAAGTGAGAATCTATGGCTTATAGATTGATTTTAAGCCAGCAACATCAACAGTTCTGCTTTTATACACATACTGCCACCAAAATCACCTACGTTATGGGACTTTGTTATATTGGAGTGGGCAGGGCATAGGGTTTTGGGATACATCAGGAATTACATAACTTGTCCAGAGACACCCACCCACAAACACACAAATCCGCACACACACTTACACACACACATATATTTTCAATTGGTTGTAATCTTTCAATGCAATCCAGCAAGAGTGTTTTGGGCAAACTAGACCCATTTATGGCTGCTGACAAAAATGGGAATGGCACCATCTTCTGGACACTTTTGGTAACATCTGTATTTTCACACAAGCAGTGCTGAAATGCACAGTACAACCACATGAAACAGATTGCTATGAAGTATGCTGTATCCTGAAAGTAAACAATGTTGGCTCAGTGAGGATTGGATAAAACGTTTATGTTTTGAATCCAGTGGTTTTCACCAGTTAACACCCTTGTTTTAATGTCCAGCTTTCTGAATGCTGAACATTAAGTGTATCAACAGTTAAAATTAATCACTTTTTTCTGCTTTTTTTCAATTAAGGCACGGTGGTGCCGTGGGTGGCACTGTCACCTCACAACAAGAAGGTCCTGGGGCCTTTCTGTGTGCACTTTGCATGCTGTCCCCATGTTCGTGTGGTCTTCCTCTGGGTACTCCGGTTTCCTCCCACAATGGTGTGAGTGTGTGAGTGAATGATGTGTGTGCCCTGCGATAGATGGGCAACCTGTCCAGGGTATATTCCTGCCTCTCGCTCAATGTACGCTGTGATAGGCTCCAGCAAAATCAGAGTTCAAAAACCAAAAGACGGTCAAATTATTGCAAAAAGTCAGCGATGAAAATGTAAAAATGCCAGATGAGCTGTAAGAAAAAGATGTGAGACCCTAGGGACACCAAACACACAAAAAACAGCAGGCCCAGATGCAAGGTTCAGATCCCTCTGGCACCTGCAGATACCAACCCCCAAAACTTGAGTAAAGAAAAGTGTTTGAAGAGGGCTGGGGGTATTATTGAGAGAGAGGGGGGGTGACATGGCTGATTGGCTGAGATGTGGAAGGACAGAGGTGTGATAGCAGGGTCAGGCAGGGACTGTCTTATCTGAAAGCTGGCAAATTCATGTATTAAGATTGCTTTATATGGTTTTAAGCAGTGCTAAACACTATGAAATTATTATCAAAAGCGTCCTGGTTTTAAGCCCATCATAAGGACACCAAACATGGAGATAATTCAGCCAGCTATGGCATATATCTTCAAAAAATGGAAGTTTACACCTATTTGTAATGAAAGGGTGAAATTTGAGGACAAATAATTGTCAAAGACAGCCAGTTGTACTCTTCATCTTCTGGTAAAATATTTTCCATGTAACAAAAACAATTGTACCATGTTTTTTTCCACTTTTGACTGGGATACCCTGAAAACATAGATTCCAATGATCGGGCCTCATAACCCTTATGTATACAGACATCAACAGGGGCGGTTTTAGTAATTTGGAGGCCCCAGGCAAAGACCAATGTGAGGCCCTTCTCCATTTTACTTAACGCAATCATAGCTAGTGAACAAAAACTATTTGGAGGCAGCTCTTTTCAGTTAACAAAGCCACAGAACTAAAGGACAGACCCAAATGAGAATTCTAACTGAAGAACTTCAAATGACCTTCAGTCAGTTAGAAGACAATATGGGAAGAAAAAGATTATAAGTATATAATCTTTAATTCTTTCGAGACAAAAGTATAGTACATGCTTTTTGATAAAGCATTTGAACATCCACTATTCTCTAGGGGTGAAAGTCCCAGTCCGAGCGGGTGTCTGGTTTGTGGTTGCCTGCTGCTGTCTGTCTGTGTCGCCTCTGACACTTTCCTCCCACACTGTAGCTGGTTCACTGCAACCAGCAGAGGCAGTAACACTAGAAGTTGTAGTAGGTGCGGTGGGTGCACAACAGGCTGAGGCACCAGTAAGGCTGCTAACGTTAGCTAGCTCAGCTTCTTCAAGTAACATTACACAGGTTTTAACATCAGCTAGAGTGAGAGTTCCTATTATCAACCAACTTTGTTCGACAGACAGGAAAACGTAAACTGATTTGCAACTATATATGAAAAAATAGGCGAAATATCGGTAACCTGTACATAGCTATGTCGTTAACCTCCGGTAGTTCTTTTTTTAAAGTACTTTCGCAATTTTTTTATGTACCGGCAAATTATTCAGAGGTGGTATAGCGCTAGATTTTGGTGGCTAAGGGGACGTGTATCGACCACCCCATATAAATGAATTGTTCATTCGTTTGGAGTGACATGAAAAGAAAAATGTTTTATGAATAAATAAAAAAAGAAACACAAATTCAGGAGGCCCTTTCGGCGGACGAGGCCAATTGCCGACTTATGACCTATGGTAAAACCGCCTATGGACATCAAGAGTTTCACTCAGTAATTTCAATGAACTATTATAGATTGCATTAAAACATGGATCATGAATATGGATCTTTGTGTAGCATGCAGCCACGCAGGGTCTCTGACCCCCAATAGGGTATACAGTCTTCAAGTGATAAAGACAGCTCTCCAGGACACCTCAGACTTATTTACATTTAAACAATTTTCAGCGTGCCCCTAATTGCCCAAAGACATTCCTTTCCATGCCTGTGAGGGGAAAGAAGAGAGACACATTTATATGGTCTCAAAGCAAGTTATATTGCCAGGTCAAGTTATATTGTCTTGTTTCTCAAAGGATCTCAGACAATAAAAACTGATTAATTATATAAACCAAGAGAAACATTAGCTTCATCTCAATAGGCAGTTATGAGTTCTGCATTTCCTTGAGACCTTGGATCTGTGGACGAGCACATCAAAATACTGAAATATGTACTAAAACAATATAGACAAATTACATTTCAAATAATAAATCAAAGTAATAACCTATAGCAACTACTTATCTACTAGCTATGTAAAAAATGTACTCGATGTCTTGGCATTTAATGGGCGCACTTCTATGAAAATTTTATTAAACTACTTATTTGTTCAATTATATTTGAAACAGAGGTACTCAAGTGGTTTTATTCCAAATGACCTCTTTCATAGAGAAAAAAAAATCTTAAACATACCTGTGAAAATGTACATTGAAAATAGAGCAGACTGGAGGCTATTTCAAATGAAGTGGATCTTGTCAGACCATTTATTTCAAACATGTCAAATGCATTTTTTTGGCTAATGAAGTTTGCATACCTTGAAACCTATACCTATTCTGGATGACTCTAATTAATCTACAGTCTTATGTTGACTGAACTGAAAATTCCTTGGAACCTCAGGGTTGAAATTGGTCATAGACCTTCAGTAGAACTGAGTTTATTACCTGAATCATCTCTGTTAGTTATTTAATTTAATTACCAGTTTTACACCTGTTTTATTTGTGTGAACAATTTAAACAAGCACAAAACCATCCAGACCCACGGCGCACCTGTACAAAGTGTCAGGAGTAAAACTTGGCTAACTATATGGCTAGCTATGACATGTCCTCACGTCACGTTATTTGTTGTCCTCCTTGTGTCCATACATCTGTATCGGTGGTACACGCTAACTAGGTTAACTAAAGTAGGCGAAACGCTAACATGTTAGGGTTAGCTAAAGTAACGTTAGGCAATAAAGCTGTGCTTAAAAATCTTGTGCCGTTGGAAGTGCGTCCTACTAAGCGCCCATGAGTGAGTGAGTGACCACTTGTGCATGCGTCCTAATAAACGTCCATGAGTGAATGAGTGACCATCTGCGCATGCGTCCTACTAAAGCGTTCCACTAAACGTCCATGAGTGACCCTCTATGGAGTGACCACAGAAATTGCTCACAAAAAGTTGAATAATTCAAAAAGTTTTGAATATTTCAAAAATCTGAATACAAGCAACAATGTCTGCAACTAGCTGGTCATTTTGGTGTAAAAAGTTTGAATGTAGTACTAGTTAGAGCTAGAAAAATTGGCCGGAAAGTGCAGATAATAACTAGAAAGGTTACAATTCCTAAAGGAATTGTGTGGGCTTGCTTACCGATGGGTATGAGCAATATGTAAATTACTGGTAACAATATAAATGTGGTGGACTGTGAATGATATAATTTGTAATGCAGGGGATACTGTATGTTATACAAATAGGCACACTGAGCTGTTATTAGTTGGTACAGGGAGGCTTACCCCAGGTATGTATTGCCTACTTAAGTGTTTGGATTATAGAAAGACCACCACCTTGGGCCTCCATAGAAAAGTATCTAAGAGACAGATAAAAGCATAAGGTCACATTCCATCGTACAAAGTATCTTATAACTGTCACTAGATTTTTAATGGTTCCCCTGTGTCAGGGAAGGGGGGGGGGGTATGCTCCCTGGTAGAGAGTAGTAAGGGGGGTCTCTTGGTGGTGGGGAAAGTGTTGCTGTCCAGACCTTATTTGGGAATACAAGTGTGTAAAGCGGTAGGCTAGCTCAGAAGTGCATTTAAGGGAAGTCCAAAGAAACATTCAGGGAGAATCTGCTTAACAGTTCTCCTGGTACCATCAACAAAGCAGAATCTGCTTAACAGTTCTCCTGGTACCATCGACGGAGGAGGATCTGCTTAACAGTTCTCCTGGTACCATGTCTTTTCTCTTATATAACAGCTGTCTTTATTTGTGTTGCTTTGCAAAATACCATGTTTACTTTTATCTGTCTGTCTTAGGTTAATGTCAACAGTCAGTGCATCTAACATGCAGTAGTTTGCATATACGCTGACCCAAGTGTGCATCCCTGCGAGGACCAGTCTATGTATTGGCCTTATATATGGTTTAGGTGTAAGACCGTAATACAGGTTACTCACTGGGCATATTGATAGGTTCAATAGCCGGAAGTGCAGCTGCTCCAGGATAGCTGTTCGTATCAGTGTCCAGATTGGTCCTAGTGTTATTTCATATAAATAATAGAGGGGTCATAGTCTGGGATATTTAGATTTCATAGTTTTAGAGCCTCACTGACCAGATGGAGTATCCTTAGTTAGGTCTCCCTGGGATAGGTTAGATTCGTTACGTGGACAAACATCATTTTTCAGGATAAAGTCGCTTCTTCATGGCACAAAAACATTATTTGCAAGATTCACAGATGAGTAGCACCTTTACCTGCCAGGATAGAAGGTCTTAATGTCAGTGAACAACTAGATGAATCCCTGGCAGATAGTCTCTCTCTCCGGGGTACAAGTCTTGCCACCCACTATTTCAGCGCACCCCAGTCAATACACGTATTCGCACACACATCCACATTACTTGTTTATGGAGTCAGATAAACTTGGTTTTCTTTCTTGCAAACATCTCTAAATAACAGACATGGGTCAAATATGTATTTGTTTTGGATTCTGTAACAAGTGTTGCAGTCCATCTCTTCACAAACCACACACCTCTGTTCTCGGATGCACACAGGTTTTTATTGTGGTCGGTTTACTGCCGTACATACACAAACAAAAACTAAAACAAACCAAAACAGACACAATAAGGAAGTATTTAGCGTCGCTCCCACGTGCATCTCATTCCAGCACCCCGGTCTCACTGCAGGCAGAGCATATAAACAATTAGCAATTAATTGTGATAGCACACACTTGGGTTGCAGTGTTGGCTAAACCGCTCCCTCTCCGCCTGCAGATGGCGCCCTAACCACACCACCCCTCCACATACCCCCACCGCCCGACTTAGGCCGGGGAGCTGTCCGGCCGCCAGCTAACCCCCCCCCCCCAACGAGTGATCCGCGCATTGGTATCTTTCATGCGGTGGAGCCACTGAAGGGTGGTCCAAACAGAGGGACAAAGGGCATCCCAGGAGATAATAGCGGAGAGCGCTGACCACCCACTTAATGGCCAGACCGTCCTTCCCTTCTGTGCTGTATTTCACCTCCTGCTGTGACAGCTTCCGGCTAATGTAGGCAGAGGCAGAGGCATAAAAAAACACTGCAACATTCTGAATGGTAGCCATGGTGTTCCTGATGAGGGGGATGTCAGAACATCCATGGACTACCACAAGGTTGAGTGCGTGGCTTCGGTAACGTGTGAATAGTGCCCGCGGTTGAAGCTCTCTATTGCGTTGTTGTACTCCACTCACATGCCCACTCATTGTGCTGGCTCCATCATAGCCCTGCCCCCTGAGCAGTGGTGGACAAAGTACACAACTCCATTGCTTGAGTCAAAGTACAGAGACCCCTGGTCAAATATAACTCCATTACAAGTGAAAGTTGTTCAGTCAAATTTTTACTTGAGTTAAAGTACTGGAGTACTTGCTTTTAAAAATACTTAAGTATTCAAAAGTACATTTTATTTTTAATGCCAACGCACTGTTGTATTCTTTCTACGATGCATTTACAGAAGCTCATTTACAGATGCATTTTTACTGTTATTAGATAGTAACACATAATAGACAGGGGTTAAATGGATATTTGTGAGGTGGGTGGACCCTGAGATCCGGTGGGAGGTGGGTGAAAAAAGGTACAAACCAATGAATGTCTCAGCTCAAAATAGTTATATCTTTAATGTATTGTGCATATAATTGTAATTAAGGAAAACAATGTTTTTAATAGAATGTGTACTATTGATGCAAGCTTTTACATAATATATTTCAAGTTTATTGAGTGTCATTAATGCTAAGAATTTTTTTTACCCACGAAAATAATCGGTCATCCTCCTCTTGTCCTCACTTTTTCCTCCTTTATCCATCTTTCTTAAACTAGTGAGGCGCAAAACTTTCCTTTAAACTAATCATTGATCTCAAACTGTTTTAATTAATTTTCAGGGATTAACAAGCATGCAAACATCTAATCAAATGGAAAGGGACACAGCTTCTTCGCATTGTGTTAGGGAGATCAAATGATAAATGCGATTTAGAAAAATCTGTTTTAATTGCTAAGCAGTGGTGGAATCTTCCCTGATTTTCCTTGATACAATGAATCCACAAATAGGCTACTCAGTACTATCATATATAGCCAGCTCTCCCCAAATAGGCAGTTTTAGCGAGTAGCCTAGGCCGTATAGCCTACATTTATTTTCATTTGCAGTACGAAATTGCGCACGTTTTTTAATCAACATTACTTGCAGATACACTTCTTTCTCTGCACTCGTATTCATGGCAAATATCTGCAATGCGTAGGCTAAATTGTAAACAGAACTGAAGTGCAGGTTTTGTTTTTGCTGGTTATTCTAAGAGCTAACATAGTAGATTACAGACTGGTGTATCTTATTTGTTAAGTGTAGACTACCTGGTGATTAAAACGGATTTTTAACGGATAAATTGAATTTATGATTTAATCCCCCTAACATGGTATGAAGACGCTGTGTGTTAGGCTACTTGTCATTTGATTGATCCGATCGTTGGCACGCTTGATTATAAAGGAGAATTATTAATGAAAACAGGTTGAGATCAATGATTAGTTTAAAGTAAAATTTTGCGCCTCACCAATTTTCAACTCACCAGTCGCCGCTGAATAAAACGTTATGTAGCCTAAGTGGGAAATATTCAATCCTAGCTTAGCTGCTGACCAGCAACCTGCTGATTTTGCTTAAGCAATCAAAGTTGCCGTTAATAATAGCCGGCGTTCGTGGGGGCTGTTTATTCACCTCTCTTTAAAATGTTGCATAGATGAAATTACATGTTAATGAAACTACCTACCGCGTCCAATCAATCAAGACAATCAACGATAATTTTCTTTCTGTGTTGTCTATATAAACGACTGTTCCTCCTGAGTTTTTTTCTTCGGATTTTTGATTGGTGTAGCGAGTAACTGGCTAGAGGGAACACATGGACTGGAGCATACGAAAAATGGACTGGATTGTCATAGTCATTTGTAAAACTGCCGGTCAAAATTATTTATTTATTTACCAAAGGTGGGTGGACGCCTTCCACCCGCGTACACCCCCAATTTAACCCCTGATGATAGATAGCATTGCCTGAAATGTGAAACAGTTGGATGATCCTTTGCTCAAATTCCATAAAATTTCATCTGACCAATCCTAGCATAAAAACTGCAACCACTACAAGCTCAGACAACTTCATAATTAGCAAATGGGCTACCGTTAGCTAACGTTTACATACCTCGACATGCTTTTTCAGGTTGGAGGGCGAGTTTTTGAATGCAGCGATGTAGATCTTCTGCCGTTGCCAAAGTTACCGCCGCCAAGTTCAAATTGAACTGTTCAACCACTGGTGCAACAAGCAAGCACTTTGAACTTGACCGACAGCATATTAGGAGTAGGCTACTGTGATTGGTTTTTCTCCTGTGAGGAACACAGCGTGTGGCCAATCGCATTTTAGAAATTAAAAAAATATTCAACTGTTGACTTCAAAGCTGTGCTTCAAAGTAACGAGTAACGACAACCTTCATAGAAATGTAGTGGAGTCAAAAGTACAATATTTATCTTTCAAATGTAGTGGAGTAAAAGTCATGTTTCCAAAAAAAAAAAAATACTCAAGTAAAGTACAGATCCTCGAAAAATGTACTTAAGTACTGTACTCAAGTAAATGTACTTCGTTACTGTCCACCCCTGCCCCTGAGATATCTCCAGACCCAACTTCTCCAACTTTGACAGGATGGCTTCTGTAATAGATACAGCATCTTGTTTGGCAAGAGGACAGGAACCCAAGAACGCTTCACATATTTCAGCTTCATTGTCATGATTTATGTAGCGAATACAGATAGACAGTTGTTCTGTCCCACTCACATCCATTGATTCATCTGCAAGAACTGTGAAAAACCTGGCTTTTTAAATTTAAAATTTAAATTTAAATCTTCCTGAATCTCAGCTTCACAGCATGCTATTAGTTCATTTTGAATCCTTGGTGCTATGTATGTGGCAATTTTTGGTGCTGTCTCGAGATGATGTTTCAGTGTGGCGTCGAATGAAGATTTCCACGTGAGGAAATTATTAAAGTTGCCATCTTTACTTTCTCCTTTCCGGTTACCACGCAGTGCTATGTTCCTCTTTGACAGATTGATTATAGCGTCTAGGATGGAAAGGAGAGCTTTGCGATTTACACTAACCTTCTCGGCATATGCATTGCTTAGAACAGAATTAACGCTTTTCTGTTGCCCTTGTGCAACTGACAGAAAATTCTCAGCAAGCTCAGAGGCCTTTAGGTGACTTGGACCACAACTGTGGTTCGAAATGATTCCCCGCTTCTCTCCAATTGCATTTTTCCAGTCTCAAAATCATTCTTTTATGAAAATCGTGTTTGTTGTTTTTTTGCTAAATGACAAATAGCACAGTAGGTGGAATCTTCTGAAACTGAATATCTAAGCCAAGGATATTTCTCCTCCCACTTTACATTATAGCGTAATTGCTTTTCACCAAACTTTGTTTTAGGGTAATTATGGTTATGTTTGACCCACTTATTCTTGAGAAGGCAGTACTTATCCTCATCAGTTAGTGGTTTATTTTTAAACTTGGCTGGATCAAATTTGTGTAGAAATGTGTCTATTTGACTGCCATCAGCTCTCTCACCTCTCATCTCTCTCTCCTCTCCTCCTGTCACCTCTCTTCCAGCTTCGTTTCCTCCAGTAACACTCTTCTTGTCTGGTCTCTCTCTCTCTTTTCCTCTTGTCTCTCCTCTCTTCTAGCCTTGTCTCCTCCAGTAACACGCTGTTCTTCTGGCCTCTCTCTCTCTCTCTTCCTTTTGTCTCTCCTATTACCTCTCTTCCAGCCTCGTCTCCTCCAGCAACACTCTGCTTGTATGGTCTCTCTCTCTCTTTTCCCTTTGTGTCTCCTGTGCTATTTTTCTCAGCCTCCTTTTCTGAGTCTCTATGCTTTCCACAACCTGCTCCCTCTCTCTCATATCCTCTTGTCTCTCTCCCTTCAACATTACATTCTTTCTGTTCATTTGTCTCTCCGTCCTCTCCTCTTCTGTCACCCTCTGTATTCTCTGCCTGTCCCTTTCGCTGTGACTCCTCACTTGTCTCTCCTGCCAAGTGTATTAAAAAATAATTAAGTCAAATTATATACACCTTTATTTCATCTTTGTGTTTGAGTTTGCATAATTTTGGACTTGAATGATAGAAATGTGTCTCAAACAGTAGGCTACATAAACATAAGCAAAATGTGTGTTATACAATAATATATTTATACAATAATACAATATTATTACATTATAATTACGCTAGGTGTTTGTGTTGTTAAATTGAGCCTATAGGTTCCACTGTAATTACCAAAGAACATACTGTATATATCTCTGTGGTAATAAAATTGTTTGAATTGGATCAGGTCAGTTTTTGTTTGTGTTGAACAGCACAGGGACATAATGCTAATCAAGTCAAGTTTATTATAGCCCAATATCACAAAGCATGTCTCAAAGGTCTGCACAAAAAACACAATAATAATAAGTAACATTGGCAATACACAGAAATTCACAAAAGCAAAATAAACCACATATAAAACATCATAAACAAAAATATTTAAGTGCCATAATCCTATTCTGGGCACAGTGGGCAGTACCTGCTCTTCCTCTCTCATCTCCATGACCTTCTCTCTTTCTTTTTCTCTCAGTCCCCTCATCTTGTCCTGTATCTCTTCCCTTCCCAAAGCTGAGCTTTGATTGTTTGAGTCTTTTCATTTTCTTCTCTGTCTCAGTGAAGAAAGTAAACACAGGGTTTGAATTTGAATAGCATCGTAAACAATTGGATTTGGCTGGCACGTTAACACATTTTCATGTAAAATGATACTTAATCTCAACCTTAACAACAACAAGACACTATATATCTTTACCTTTCAAAATCTTTGCAATGCAAATAAAAAAATATATAGGGGTACCTCTTTATAAGACATATTCCAACCTTTTACACAAACACTGAATTTACAGAAAATAATTTTGTCGAAAGTTTATCAGTCTACCATTGGATGGATGGAATTAACTTAACTTAATTCACTCAAGTGTTATAAGAGAGGTTTTTACGAAAGCTAAAGTAGAGTAAGTGCAGGCGTTAGTCACTTACCCGATTTCCTGTAACAAGGTTATGATTGCCTACAGACATCAAACTATTTGTTAAACAAGGCTACTCTATGTGTATGTATCAATCCTTATCTAAATAAATACTTCTTATTTCCATAAGTCATCAAAATAATATGTCAAACCATTTTTGGTGGAGCAAATTAACAGAAAAAACAAAACAAAAAAAACAGGAACTGTGGGGTGTCCTGCAGTGTTACAACATTGCAACCAGAGCCTCCCCCACCGTGCTCATAGGGTATAAATCAGGACAGCCAACACCATCAAGACAGCATTATAGCTGATTATTTCAGTGAAAAACTATTATCTATGGTCAGGAAACGATTGAAGAACTGCGCAGCATATCAGGTATGTAACTTGCTAGGCCTATAGTTTAATTTTACATATATAACTACATGTATAAGAAAATTATTACAGGCTTAACGTCTTGACTTATTTCACAGATTTATAAGAGTTCCTGCTCATTCGCTGCTTCACATGCTTGACCTGTCAAACTTAGACCTACTGTATGCGTACAGCCAAGAACGGTCTATTCGTCAGAGTATGATTGTCAATTCTGTGTGTGTTTGTGTATGTACTTTTAAAATGTTTATTTTATTTATTTATTTATTTATTTATTTATTTATTTATTTATTTATTTATTTATTTATTTATCAGCTTTTAGCCGACAATCAGGCAAAATCTACACCCGTAGTGCTGGATTTGGAACGTCTGATGCAATTGGTAGAAGAACAAGTTCACGCATCAGTGGACTCCAAAATATATAACTTTCTACAGAGTATGAAACTTTAAAATTTATGTTCACAATAACTTTTATTTTTCTGTCATCTGAATTGTTTTATTTATTTATTTTTAAAGCCCCTGAAAGTCAAGCAGAAGTGGCCACAGAGGCCCTGACTTCTTCGACTGATACTGTTTCGGCAAACTTTCTAAGTCTGAAGAGAAAACGCGGTGAGATTTTATTAATACGTGATTTTGTAATTTGTGAACCTGCAGAAACAAATGTGTTCAAATCATAATTAATTATGGATTTTTTTCTTTCTTTATGCGGCAGAGGATAGCATTTCAGTCTCCGACACGGATTTTCTAGACATGGAATTGGATCAAGAAGCGCTGCTTCAACCTGTCGGGCCGTCGGAGGCTGCACTGAGGCCCGGTTCCGCAACACCATCAGAGGGCTCAACGACAGCATCAGCGCCCCCGACAGACTTAGAGGATGCCGAGGAGTCAGCAGAAACCAAGAAAACAGAACTGTGTTTGCATATTTTGGAGATGTTGAGCCGTGAGTTGGACGCTTCCAGACAACGTTTGAATATTTTAGAAAAAATATTAAATTGCTCCAAAACGCCCACAAGATACACACTCTGAATCTCAGAGTAATAAAAGACTCAATGATGAAAACGGGATGTTGGATGCTAACCATGATTCTAACCACACCACTAGCAGTTTAAACTTGCAAACAGCAGCAAGGAGCGGTTAACCCTCACCTGTTACACATTATTAATGAAATTAATCGAGGCTCAGTTAACACGCATACAGAGGCTGAACCTGTAGAGCATGGGGATGATGGTGTGTTTAGGGGCCTACTACGATCTTTGGACGATGTATACCGTGAGATAGGTAGTTACGTAGAACCAGAGATAAGACCTAACATTGTCGACAATAACGTGCATGCGGCTACAGATAGGATTAATGATGATGATGGTGACAGGCCCGAAAATGGTGGGGGTCTTAACGATACAGAGATGCAGGTGATACGCAGACCACGTTTCAACAATACAGAAATTAGGTTACGGTTTAACTTTGCATCTTTGTACGATGTGGACAACTACGCAGAGTTTTATGTTCATGTTTTAAACACTCTAGAACATTTAATTAATAAAGTTCACAAGCTGGCGAGCCCCGATGATGTTGTACAGTTAGAGTTGCGGGGTGATTCTCTGTCTGAGGGTGTAACTGTGCATTTAACCGGGGATGAAATTGATTTGGATGTTTTTTTAAGCATGATTGAAAATCTGGTTCAGAGCAATTTTGAGGTTCCGTCTGATGATACTTTGGAGCTGGTGGCCCACATTATTAAAAATCCTACTAGTGGTGTTGGAGACTGCCGAAAATTGTCAACGTGTCTCAAAAATCAAATAATTTGCAAGAAATTACGCCATTTAATTGTCAGTTACAATAGGGGCAATAACCTCTGTTTTGCCATTTGTTTAGCACATCTTTTAAATCTGGCATTTACAGCGTGCAAGGCTGAGAGAGAGGCTGAACATTTACAGCAGTCTGCAGGTTTGAGTGTCCAGCATAAGGTCAGTTTTTCGGATATTGAAATGTTTGAGAGGCTGTTAAATGTCAAGATAGTTGTATGGAGCCATGGCGCAGCTAATGGTGTCTTTACAAAGTTACAAATGTCCTCCAGACCACACCCCAAGACATTGTTTCTTTACCTCGACGGTGACCACTATTATGGCATAAAGTCATTGAAAGGCTTCTAGGGCAGTGCATATGTTTGTGACTATTGCTATACACCTTTCAGCTCAAAGAGTAACCATAGCTGTCAGTACCACTGCAACATGTGTTACAACGCCAAATGTTTTATGAACAACTCAAGATCAATACAGTGTAAGGATTGTTTGTGCATCTGTCGGTCAGAGTTTCACTACAAAGAACATAAAGTTGTGAAACCACAGGGTGCCAGTGGCAAAATGCTCAGCTCATGCGATACTACCAAGTTTTTTCCCAAATGTTGTACAAAGTATGTTGGCAGCAGCAGCGACGGGGCCCCTAAACCACACAGTTGTAGTCCACAGCCTTGCAATGCCTGCAAGGCTGCGTTGACTCCTGAGAGTAGCCATGAGTGCTTCATACAAGGTGTGAAACCTGAAAGCCCCACCCAGCATTACGTTTTTTATGATTTTGAGTGTCAGCAAGACCAAGGCCAACATATAGCAAATTTCATGTGCTGTATTGATTTTAACGGCGAGTGTTGGGTGGCGTCTGGCCATAAATACATAGAGGCTTTTTACCAAAGGTATCGGACTCCAAAGTACAAGGGCTACACGTTCATTGCACGCAATTTAAAGGGGTACGACGGCTACCTGCTGATGCAGTATTCAATTAACCAAGGAGTAACACCGCATCTAATTGTACAGGGCAGTAAACTCATGTGCATTATTGACAAGGCTTTTGACCAGAGGTATATTGACTCCCTTTGTTTTCTAACAATGAAGCTGAGTGCCATGCCGGCTGCTCTAGGTTTTGAAAATTCTAAAAAAGGCTACTTTCCCCATTTTTGAAATTCAATCGGTAACCAGAATTACATTGTCCCGTACCCAACACCCTCGTACTATGGGGTTGATACAATGATGGAAAAGGAGAGGGATGAATTTATGCAGTGGTATAATAATGTGTCTGGAGGGGTGCTTAAGGTTCCGTACCAAGGTTCTTGGGAGCACAGGCCTAGACCTTTTCCAGTGCATAATTATAGCCTCGGTATGTATGAAGCAGTACTGCACGAGTTTCTTACCAAAAGACACCATTTCTGTAACATCGCCCGATAACTACATTCAACAGCAAAAGTCATTTTCCACACAGGGTATTCAGTGGTTAGAATATATGGGTCACCGTGACAATGTATTCATTCAGCATGCTCTGAACCGGGATGAGGTGCTTATTATCTAGATGGGTATTCAGAGTCAGAAGGGGTGCGTACAGTGTATGAAATGGCCAGCTGTTTTTTTCACAGGTGTCCGGAATACTTCAAACCAAACACCGTTAACCCTTTGACAAAAATGGATTTTGGTGCAATGTATAACAAATTTCAATAAAATGTTGATACTCTGCGTAACACCTACAATCTGCATGTGGCTGTAATGTGGGAGCACGAATGGTAAGACTTAAGCAGGAGAGTGCAGAGGTACAGACGTTCCTACAATATCTTGATTATCCGGAACATCTGGAACCGCGTGATGCACTGCTTGGCGGGCGAACTAATGCCTTAAACCTTCATTACAAAGCTCAAGAAGGTGAGCAAATACATTATTTTGATTTCACCAGTCTATACCCTTTTGTGAACAAGACTAAGGTTTACCCTACAGGTCACCCCACCATCATCTTCCGTGACTTTGATTAAATCGAAGACTATTTTGGTCTGGTCAAAGCCAGGGTGCACCCCCCTAGACAGCTTTACCTACCAGTGTTACCATACAGGGTTTTGGGGAAATTAATGTTTCCACTTTGCAGGACTTGTGCGGAATCTGAGCATCAAGGTCGGTGTGAACATTCTGATGAGTTGTGTTCTCTCACAGGTGTGTGGTGTATCGTTGAATTGGCTAAGGCTGTTGAGAAAGGCTACATAATTGACCAAATCTTTGAAGTTTGACATTTTCCAGAAAGGTCTGCTTCTCTCTTTAGTGACTACATTAAGACGCATTTAAAGGGGAAACAAGAAGCTTCTGGGTACCCCTCTTGGGTGTCTAATGACACTGACCAGGCGGAATATGTCCAAAGTTACTGGGAGAAGGAGGACATCTGCTTAGATCCAAACAATATTTCGGTCAACAAAGCCAAAAGACAGATATCAAAACTGTTTTTAAATAGTCTTTGGGGTAAATTGGACAGAGAACCAATCAGCCAAACACAACCTTGATCTGGGATCCCAAACAGTTCCTGCAATACAAAAAAAATACAAAAAAAATTTAAATTGTAGTGTACAACAAAAGGGTCCTGCTCCCTGATATCACAACCTTACCATATGGCTTCCAAATCAGTGTTTGAGGATGAGGGTTTTGACAGCCGTCAACACCCATTTTCATGCATCATCCTAGGACCATCAAACTGTGGTAAAAGTGTCTTTGTGAACATGTTGTTGGAAAACGCATCTCATGTTTTGTCCACAGTACCACAGAATATTGTCTGGTTTTATTTATGCTGGCAACCAATGTATGATGAACTGCTTTGTAAAATAAAGAATTTACAATTTGTAGAAGGACTTCCTGAATCTTTTACCGATGAAGCGTTGCTTCCTTTACACAAAATCAATTTGATCATCGTTGATGACCTAATGGAAGCAGCCAGTGAGAGCTCAGAGGTGGAAAAAGCTTTTACCAAGTATACGCACCACATAAATTTGAGCATTATATATTTAGTACAACATTTTTTTTCAGGGTAAAAAGAGTCGCACAATAAATCTTAATGCAAACTATATTGTTCTGTTCAAAAATCCTCAAGATAAAATCCAAGTTAATGTTTTAGCACAGCAAATGTATCCTAGACATCCAAAGTTTTGCCTTGAATCTTTTGAAGATGCGACCGGAAACCCTTACGGCTATCTTTTAGTGGACTTAAAAGCTCAGACACCAGAATAGTTTCGCCTCAGAAGTGGTTTGTGCCCTCCAGAGTGGCCTGTGGCTTATGTGCTAAAGAAAAAGTAATATGTTTCCATAATACGTGTTTTCGGCAGGTATTAAATGGTACTGGCCGCTTTTAAAAGCTCTATTTGAAGGCAATGCACAGCAAAGACGTGCCATTTTACAGTCAGCTTCTCCGGAACTCATGAACACTATTTGTGGAACAGCTCAACGTTTTACGTGGTAATATACCCCTAACGGATACTCAGCTGAAAAAATTAAGGAAACAACGGTCGGGGATTAAACCACTTGCTAACAAAAAAAAACTCAATCAAAAAGAAGAAGAAAGTCATTAATCAAAAGGGGGGATTCCTTATACCTCTGCTGAGTGTTGCAATACCCTTTCTAACAAGTTTGATAACATCAACGTCAAAGAATCTCACTTATACACCAGAGCCAATTCACCAAACTGTTGAAAATGAATTGGATCAAACCATACGCAACATCTTAGCAAGGACTGATGTAGGTCCTCATGAGAAGGCAAAGCTGTACACGGCTATTTTACAAAGATTCATAGCTCTTGTCAAGCAAGGTGAAAAAGAAACAAATCAATTAACATTATCATTTCCCTCTGATGGGGGTTCAGAATCAGAAGCCAAAGATGGTCAAACACCCTCTAGCGGTGTTACCAATACTGAAGATACCACACTGGTTCAAGATGTTATACAAAGTGTTCCATCTAGAAGCAAAAAAATGCCACCTACGTCTTAGACAAAATGTCTAAAATGTTGCAACTTGGAACGACAAAGGAGAGTTTGTTTTCAAGGGTAACGCTGTAAGCGGTTCGCATATGTTTGATCTAATAAAGAACATTACAGCGCCTCACAAGGTTGCTGATGATAGAAGACCCCTGAGGTGGAAAACATTTATTGAGGCTTTAGCTACAATATGCCTCTTTCTGTCAAACCTAATCATGGTGTACGCCGCACGATAAGCTCGCACAAAAAATTACCAAAGGCCTCCATAGCAAGCAGGATGCCGTTGAAAGCTCAATAAAGAAGACACAGTCTAGAAGCCTATGCAATCCCAGAGCCTGTTTTTTCATCTCCAGTTTTAGATTGTTCAACATGGTTAGATTTTTAACATGTCTGGTATAAATGACATGCTGTGACAAAAAATGTAATTTTGATTAATGTTTATTTGTTTTAATAAAATGACATTAAATTTTACTTTGGATCTTTTGTCTCTTTCCTTACAAGCATGACATTTTTTAAAGGTTTCAAAAGAGTTTACAGTCTGTATATATGATATACACTCACATGCTGATCCTTCAAATGTCTACCAGTAGCGAGGATCAGGCTATAATACTCTCGAATAGCGCTACTGTTTTAATAATCAGGTTGAAATGGCTTGGCCGGAAACTGCTGCCCGTCGACATACATTGCCACAAACTCTGCATTATAGTGTTGGAAATTAAACAGATTCTTGTTGTAATCCCCTGTAAAGGCATCGTTATCAACCAAACCTATAATGACCGTTTTCGGTAGCTGCAAAAACAAATTCTCCTGATTACAAACTCGACTACCTGCGGCTAATGAGAAAGTCTTCATGCTAACCCGATCAATATAATATTTTATATTAGTGGTCAATAGCGCCTGCGCATGTCCGAGCTTCACAGCGGGGGAGACGCTGACCTTTTTTTACAAATAGTGATGCCGACACTATTTTAAGCTTGTAGTGATTGACGTCTGCGGTCATTAGACAGAACTCATCCTTACCCCAAACCATTTTAATTTTCATATCAACACCATTTATCAGCAACTTCTCCTGAAAAAACATGTCCGCGTGTATGTGTCCGAGCATTTCAAAAGTTTTGCTCTCTGCTGTATATAAGGCTCTGTTTTTCAGACCCTTGTTGTTTCCCCCCGGGTTTGTATCCTCCATATGTCCGCTGGTGTCTTTATAAAAGAGGCCGGCTGTGAACTAGTTAGACAGTGTCTCATTCCCATAATTCACTAGACATTCCATAACAGCTCGGTAGGGGTAAGTATTGCTAGACTGACTCACCAGTCGGTCCCCCAGTGAAACATCCACTTGGGAAAAAATGGTCGCTAGGGGGTAATTAATAAGCCCAACATTGTCAGCTTGCGCGAGGTTACTACCATCCGCGTGGGTGATCTTACAGCAAAGGTATAAAAGTGTATTGTTCAAGTCAATGTAATCTTCACCATTACCAGCAATAAAGAACTCTAGAGGTCCTGTGTCTGAAATGACTGACAGTGGGGGCACCTCTGCATAGATGTTCTTCTCAATTCTTGTTTGTGTATACGGAACTGCAAAAAGATCCAGTTCCGACTTCATGCATTCCTCTCAATTGTTGTGTATGTAGGCCATTTTTAAAAAATATACTCTTCTTTGTAACCTTCTTCTTTGCGTGCTTTTTCACCTTCCTCTTGTTTTCACTGTATTTCGGCTAAGCCAACCTCCCACTTCCCGCACAGTTCAATAGGTCTGGCAAACTTGGTTGTATAGCTTGAAATTTTGTTGTCAGGGTAAATAATCATAGATGCATTACTCGAGAGAGTAACGCAGAAACCTGTATCCTCGGTTAACCATGGTTACCTAATGCGTTTGTAGGGTCATATAAGCTTTTTGACTCACTTATGGCCTATATGGCCTAGATGTCAACCACATGGCTTGCCGGTATCCAACTGTTGAACTTTTCAGGCCAGCCGACCCATTTGACTAAAACCAGCCTTTTACCCTTCTGCTTCTTTTCCGCTACTATCTTTTCAACCTTAAACGTTTTGTCTTTTCTCACAATAACCTTTCGTAATTCCTCCTCATAAAATGTACCTTCGATGTTTTCATCATCATAATCCTTCAACCTGTATACAGGGGGTATTCTGTGGACCCTTTCAGCAACTGTGAAATATTCATCTGTATACGTTTGCTCATAGCCTTTTGCAAACTTTCTACGCACTTTGGAAACGCGGACTGTACCACCCTCCTCAAACTTAAACTTTAGCTTTTTGGAAAGAAACCGTACATGTTTTTAAACACTTTTAAAGCGTTAGTATCATTTACTTCAACAGGCTTCATTTTAATCGTACTGTGGTAGCTGTTATTGTACGACCGAACCAAATCTTGTACAACATCTATGTACCGTCTAGTATTGTGCGCTGTGAAGTAACGCCACATTCTCGTTTTTAAGGTCCTATTAAAACATTCAACCACAGAAGCTTTCACATCATTACCTGTGGCAAAATGCGTTATGTTGTGTTGTTTCAGCAGCGGTTGGAATACTTTGTTGAAAAATTCTGTACCTTTGTCAGTTTGTAATTTTTTAGACCTGCACCCCTGTGCAAGAATATCTTGGAAGGCCCGACTCACCTCAGTACCTCTCTTGTTCTTTAGAACACAAACCCAAGCAAACCTTAAACAATATATCTATACATGTTATCATAAATTTCATATTGTTGCTATGTTCAGATAAACTTGACATGTCTACTAAATCGGCCTGCCATTACGAATCAATGTTGCTCACAAAAACCCTGTTTCTTTTGAAATTAAGTCTGATGGGTTTGTGTAAAGTGTAGACATCTTCCCCAGACAACCAATCTATAACTTACTTGTTAGACAACCTATGTCTTGCTGTTTCCAGCAAACCCATTTGCAGCCATTCTTTCCTGCCATAAGAACCAGGGTTTTCTGATGAATAATAAACAGACTTCAGACGCTTCTCTGCATCCATCCTTACAGCTAATGCAATAATGACACAAAATACAAAAATCCAAAGCATTTATTATTATTATTATTATTATTATTATTATTATTTAAAAAATAAAAAAGCCACAAAATACATATACATATTACTATTTGGCATCGCTGTGAAGCATTGCTAAACAACCGTCATCTGCGGCGGTCCATCTTCAGACACCACAGGTCTTCCTGAGTGGCACCCTCAATCTCCCAGAAATCCCTCCGAACCTCAGCAACAATCTTGTTGCTGAAAGCCCTCAGGTCTGTCCGTTTGATTTCCCGCAGCTTCTACCGGATGTACGGCTCGTCCTTGAGCTCTGAAACAATTGTGTCAACAGCGCCCTGGATGCGCACTGGATTTGGCTTCAGACCAAACACTTTGAGCGCCTTGGAGAGTAGGCACCCCAGCCATGGTGTCTTCACTTTGGCGACCAGCTTGTCAAAGTTGGCCTGAAAATGGAATGTCTATGGTTCAAAGAGACAGCTGTGTTGCAGCTAGCTGGGGTGGTCATATTCACACCCCAGACAGTCGCTCTTCAGCTGATTTTCAATTGTCGTGTCAAGAAGCCAGGCGAGGATCAGCTTCAGGACTTTAACCATTCGTGCTGTAATGCAGCCGTCAGCTTCATCCGACGACCCCGGCTGGGCTTTTGGTCTGAGGTGTCCTCCTCCTCCGCACCATGGCTCATCAGCAGCATCATCTATATTCTGCTCTGTTATGAGCCAAGGTTCCGAAACAGGAACATCATTATTTGCCAGATACTCAGACTCCCAGGATTCTGAAGGACCTGAGTCCTTTAGGCCTATTGGTCTATAAGTTTTATGTACAGACTGAGACATACTTGTCAAGAGGTCTAAGAAGCTTGTTTGAAATTTGTCTGTTTGGTGGTGGTCTTTTAAAGAACCTCATATGCGTAGCCACGCCTTGAAGAAAGCATCAGCCTATCGAGTTCCGTGTGTGTGTGTGTGGGCATATGCATGGGTTTAACTTTTAATGGTTTATATCTCATAGCGGTTTTGTTTCAGATTTTATCATGGCTTTGGCGTAATAATAATAATAATAATAATAAATATAGCTGCGAGCAGCAATGAAGGGGCCAAGCACTACAGGGGACCAGGTAGACAAGCAATCAGAACAACCCCTGAACAAGACACCAGTCCATCGCAGGGTGAACAGAATCCTCTACCATTCTGCAAAGTTTTGTATAAACCGACCAGTCGGTTATAGGGGCTGCCATAGACTTCCATGGCAGAAAGCATTTGAAGCATTTTTCAAAAAAGTCTAATTTGCGGAAGATCTCATGGGTGGAGCTTATCGGTTCTTATGGGAAACTTGTTACCCTTGATGAGTTGCACATATGACCAAAATTTCATGACTGTAGCTCAAATGGGGCAGGAGATACGCTTGTTCAAAATTATCCAAAAAAAAAAACACCTTTTTGCTCATAATAGCGCCACCTTATGGCCAATAGGCTTCATATTTGCTCCCTGTCCATTTGGAGTGCCCCTATACCAATGTGCCAAGTTTTGAAAAAATCGGCATAGTGGTTATGACTAAACAGAAAATGAGCTCTCTAGCGCCACCATTTTGTTTTATCGGGCCAAAAATGGAAGGTTAGCCTCCACTTATGTGTGCTGAAATGCCTACAAAGTTTCGTGGCGTTAAGTCAATCCATTCAAAATTTACACATCTTTATGTTACAAGCCACGCCCTCCTCAATATTCATTGGCTCATAGGGCCATATAATTAGCTTTAGCAAAATTCTATGATAAAGTTTTGGTCAGCACTGTCTGTAGATGATAAGTACCGAATTTGGTGGTGAACGGATCAGCACTCTAGGACTAGTTCGCAAAAGTAAGTTTATCAAAAAATTCAAAATGGTGGAAAACCCAATAAGGGGCAAATAACGGCAATGGATCCATTGGAACCTGAATGACCCAAGGATTCAGGGGAAACAACCCCACAACTCTAGGACAAACGGTTCAAAAGTTATAAGCAAAAATGTACCTTGAAGTTTGGCCTGTTGGTGGCGCTACAGAGATGGATGGATTGACCCCAAATTCGATGCCTGGATACATTGGACTGTCCTTTATCAATGTGCCAAATTTAATAAAAAACCACTAATGGGTTCTATGAGCTGCCATAGACTCCCATTGCGGAAAGTATAATAATAATACTAACAATTACAATAGGTGCCCTGCACCTTCGGTGCTTGGCCCCTAATAATGTATAAATAGCAATCAAAACAGCAACAAAATAATTTTTTAAAAGTAAAGGTTTTATTTTAAAAGCTCACGTTAATCACCAAAAAGATAAAAGACACAGTCATAACATTCTATACAGTCTACAACTTCATAATATGCACGTCCTAAATGTAACTAGGCATTGTTTAACATTTCAAAACTGTTTTTGTTGAAACACGAGTTTTAAATCTTTCAAGAGCAGCCTCTTCATCTTCTTCAGATATGGTCGGTATTGCTTTGTGTACCGTTTCCTCAAACCGCTGAGACAGGTTAATTTTCACAGAGACAAATGATCTCAAAAACCAGTGATCGTCAAAAATTTTATCAGCTTGAGCAAGCGCGTTTTTCATTAAATTCTGTTCTTCAAACAGAAAGAATGCGATGTTACCATCAGTTGTTAAGTCTGATAAAGACGCACCAAACCGAAAAATGTTATCCATAATGATCAGTCTTTCTTTACCATCCACAGTTTGCGTTGTGGCCACCACTGTGATCCACCGTTAATTGTGGTTTCATCATGTTTTAAATACACTTATTTTGAACATTTATGTCCTGGTTCCCCATCAGCATAGGTTTGACTTGTATTGCTTACTCACAACCATTGCTAAGCAAAGAAACAGCAAGTCTATCCCAATACAGCATGGGTGCAACATCTACATATAGAATGTAAATAGTACACACATATAGAAGGGCAGAGAAGAGGTAAAACCTGGTTTGAATGGCACTGAATCGTTTGAAATGTGCTATATAAATATAGTTTATTCTTATTATTCATTTTTCATTATTACATTTGTATCACACCCCTGTAACTGTCCCGCACATACTCTGTAATTGTAGGAATACATTAACTGTCATATCCCTCTCGTTTTCATGCTTTTTGTTAGCCTCATGTATCTTGTCTTTTCCTTTCACTATCTTTGTTTTCCCTTGCAGCGTAGGCGGCTCTCATTGCCAGCTGATGTCCTTCACCTGCCTCCTCAGCATTCCGCATGCTTCTGCCCCTATTTACTCCAGTATATATTCTCTGTTCGCCCACCACTCTGCACCAGATCGTTGCCTCAGTTCGCTTCAAGCTTCTAGTCGGCTCTCGTTTAAAGTTATTTGCGTTCCCATCTCATACTCCGGTTTTTTCCCCTCTTACCTGCTTTTTCCTTCCACGTTCGTCGTTGTTCGTTTTTATGTTCTGGTGCCCCTGTCATTGTCTCCCCAGTCGTCTTGGTTGTCTGGTCTTGTCTTTCGTGTTGTTTGTGTCCTGTCTGCGTCTTTGCCGTTTCCAACCTGCCCTTCGCTGGCCTCCCAGTCCAGTCCAGCCCTGTCCCAGTCCAGTCCAGCACCTGATTCTGGTCCAGTCCTGTCCTGCTCCAGCCCTGCTCCTGATTCCTGTCCAGTCCAGTCCTGCTCCAGTCTGGTTCTTCTCCCTGTCCAATCCGGTCCTGCCCCCTGTCTAGTCCAGTCCGGATCCAGTCCAATCCGGTTCCAGTTCTGTCCGGGGTGTCAACGCCTTCTCCCTCGCTTCCCAGCTGGATCGCCAGTTATTAAAATAAACGAGTCTGATTTTTCCCAGAGAATCTGTGTCCGAGTCCTGCATTTGGGTCCACCTGCATTACGTCACATAACAGAACGATCTGGCCAGTGATGGATCCAATGGACCCGGAACAGATGCAGATTGTTCCGTGTTCCCTGTTCTTCCCTATTACCTCCCCAGCTCCACCTCCCGATCCAGCCCGTCCTTCGCCGGCCTCCTAGTCCCCAGCCCAGCTCCGCCACCGACACCGGAGGTGTTCCATTCAGCGCCAGCCAGATTCCGGATCTCCCCTCAACACCCCACAGCCCTGCTCCGAGTCTGCCTGGTTCCTGCCACAGTCCGTTCAGCGCCACGCCAAGCCGGACTCCGGACCTCTGCACCTACCCTCACTGTTCCTGTCCCAAGTCTGCCCTGATTCCTACCGTCTCTGTCTGTACTCCAATAAACCCCTTTTGTATATATCTACTGCTGCCTCTGAGTCCTGCGTTTGGGTCCAGTCCGAGACCGGTTCTTAACAAGACCGTCCTCAGTTAACCTGTCCTATTCCAGCTTCATCCACGAAATGAGGAAAGTGTTCGATCACCCGGTGTGCGGCAGGGAGGCGGAACGGCGTCTTCTCTTCTTGCAACAGGGGTCCCGCATTGTCGCTGAATATTCTGTTGAATCCCTGGCGGCCGAGTCTGAATGTAATGATGTAGTGCTCTGACTGATGTTTCATAATGGCTTGTGCGACTCGGTAAAGCTAGCTAGCCGTCAGGGATGAGTTTAACGATCTTGATTCCCTGATCTCCCTCGCTATCAGATTGGATAATCGTCTCCGTGAGTGCCGCAGAGAGAAGTTTTGATGTCCCGCACCTGTTCCGCAGACCGTTCGGCCCAGTCCTGGTCCCTCTCCTAGATTATGGGTACCTCCCAGTCCTCCAGATCCCGCCAACACCTCCGAGGAGCCCATGGAAATTGGCAGAGCACACCTCACGCCCGAAGAATGCCTCCGAAGACAGAATTCGGGGTTTTGCCTCTTCTGCGGCCATTCTTCCGGTATGCCTGTCCGTTTTGGCTAAAAGAGCAGGCTCGCCAGAGGGTGGGGACACTGGTGAGCCATACCACTTCCCCTCATGGCACTCCATCCGGACTGCGACTCAATGTGACGCAAGGGGTCAGCAGTCTCTCTCATTGGTGGCACTGGTGGACTTTGGAGCAGATGCGAACTTCCTGGACGCCTCCCGAGTCGGCATCATTACTCAACCACTTGATGTACCCATGAACACCCATGCGTTGGATGGAACAGCCCTCAGGTGACACACCTCACTGAACCCCTACGACTTCTGGTGTCAGGTAACCACGGTGAGACCCTGCAATTCCATGTCATTCCCTCTCCTAATGCTCCCATTGTTCTTAGCTAGCCTTGGCTTCAAGTCCACAACCCCCACATCGACTGGTCTAGTGGCAGAGTTCTGAGCTGGGACTCGCGTTGTCACACTACCTGCCTGCAGTCTGCTCCAGCGCCGGCAGAGGTCGCTGCTCCCTCACCACTCACCGAGCCTCCTAACTTGACCTCTGTTCCTCTGGCATACCACTACCTGAAAGAGGTATTTAGCAAAGACCGCGCACTCTCACTGCCACCTCACCGTCCGTACAATTGTGGAATTGACCTGCTTCCTGGAGCCCCCCTGCCCTCTCGTCACCTGTATAACTTGTCCCGACCCGAGAGGAAGGCGATGGAGACCTGTATCCACGACTCCCTTGCTGCAGGAATCTTCCCCCGTCGGTGCAGGATTTTTCTTCGTTATGAAGAAGGTAAATGGTAAATGGACTGCATTTATATAGCGCTTTTATCCAAAGCGCTTTACAATTGATGCCTCGCATTCACCAGAGCAATTAAGGGTTAGGTGTCTTCTCGGGGACACTTCAACATGCCCAGGGCAGGGGGTCGAACTGGCAACCCTCCGACTGCTAGACAACCGCTCTTACCTACTGAGCTATGTCGCCCCCGAAGGTTCAATCTCTGCGCCCCTGCATTGATTGCAGGGGCGCAGAGATTGAACAAAGCTCAACAAGATTACAGTAAAAAATAAATATCCACTGCCCTTAATCAACTCTGTTTTTGAACCTCTCCAGGGAGCAGCTATATTCTCCAAGTTGGACCTCCGCAACGCATACCACCTAGTCCGCATAAGAGAGGGGGATGAATGGAAGACCGCATTTACTACTCCCCTGGGCTATTTTGAATATCTGGTGATGCCTTTCGGTCTAACCAAGGCCCTGCTGTTTTCCAGGCTCTAGTCAACGACATCCTCCGAGATCTACTTAACTGGTCCGTTTTCGATTATCTTGACAATATCCTCATCTTCTCCCGCAACATGGAGGAACACACCCGGTATGTGAGGCAAGTGCTACAGCGATTGTTGGAAAACCGGCTATTTGTCAAGGCGGAGAAGTGTGAATTTCACATAACCTCTGTGAGCTTTTTAGGTTATATCATTGAAAGCGGACAGGTTAAGACAGATCTGGAGAAGATTCAAGCAGCCGCTGATTGGCCAAGACCCCCCTCTCGGAAACAACTCCAGCGCTTCCTGGGCTTAATTTTTACCGCCGCTTTATCCGCGATTACAGTCGCGTGGCCGCTCCCCTCACTCGCCTTACCTCCTCTTTCATCCCCTTTGCCTGGACCCTTGAGGTTGATGCAGCTTTCTCTGACCTAAAGGAGCGGTTCACTTCAGCACCAGTCCTGGTCCACCCTGACTCAACCCATAAATTTATAGTCAATCAATCAAGTTTTATATGTATAGCATATTTTACAGCAGTTGTCACAATACACTCTACAGACAACCCTGGCCTAAACCCCCACAGGAGCAAGCCTAAGGCAACCGTGGCAAGGAAAACTCCCTGTGGCAGATGGGAAGAAACCTTGGAAGGAACCAGGCTCAAGGAGGAAACCCATCCTCCTCTGGTTAGCTCAGGGTGCCGACTGGTGACCAACATGTCAGTCAGTTTTATAGGGTTTATGATGTGGCTCAGATGATGAGTGGGGTCGGATGGCGATGATGGGGAGCAGCAGGTGGCGACAGATGTGGGCAGGGTGGAGGCAATGACGAAAGAGGGGCTGGACCGCAGAGGTGGGAGAGTCCAGACGACTCTCCAAGCACTCTGGAAGATTGGGGCAAGAGCCCCGCCGGCAGCGTGGGGAAGAGGGTAGAAACGGCAATTAGGGAATTTGCAATATAGCAGACAGTGGGTAAAGTGGCAGTAGTATGTATTGGGGGGACCCCGCCAGGAGTAATATATGATTGCATGGCTACTAGGACAGGGATGGAGAGCCCATGCAGTCATGAGGGGTGGACAACCATATCAAGAGCTAGCCCATGTAAAGTCGGGTCACAGCTGATTGACAGGTGACAGTAAGGAAAGGATTGCCACCCACAAAGCTCTATGACTACAGGCTTCTCCCACCCTGTCTCCAGACTGTTATGTCTATACCCTTTTTAGACATATACTAATCACAGAGGAACCGAGGCGGAGAAATACTTTTGATAACAACGGAGTTTACTGAAGAGTTTTTGCGTGTTACATGGCATCACTAGCACACTGGCGAATAACAAACTTGATTACCCATGAGGCTTAGCTTTACAATCACAACTATGGTAACTCACATATCCCAAAATAACAATGTATGTAGTTCAATACATAACATATTTCCTCCCCCCTTAAGTGATAATGTCCACATTAGCATAATCAACATTAAACATAAACTAGGGAGAGAGGGTAGACTGCTTCAACATCCCTCTTAACCCAAAGGGAATTATTCTGTCCCTTGCTTCCAGGGTTAGCACTAGGCTACTTATAACGTTCAGGAGGTTTTCTGTCTTTTGGGGGGTTGCACCTCTGCGCAGGAGCTGGCTTGGGTTCCAGCTCGACCACAGGAGGATCTGGAGGTGCTGGCTCCATTGCAGGCGGCGATGGCGTGGTTGATGCTGGTGCTGACATGCTCAGGTGTGGTGTCAGCTCGCTGGTGAACGTGTAGTCCAGTGCATTGGATGTGGGGATGGTCATTGCAGTCTCTCTAGGCAACAACTGGTCCACATGCGTACGCCATGTTTGATTGTCTCTGGTGTGAACTTGGTAGGAAACGGGCCCAGTCTTCTGGAGGGCTGTAACAGGGGTCCACTTCTCTTTAGTGGTGTAGTTGCATGGTAGGACTGGGTCTCCAACAGAGAACTGTCTGTCTTTAGACCGCTTGGCTCGCTGATTGACTTGTTCTTGCTGTTTTTCATGGACTGATGTTTCCGTAGAGGTAGGTCGCAGCAGATCAAGACGTGTCCAGAGCTGTCTCTTCATCAGAAGGTAAGCTGGCAAGGTTCCAGTAGTTGCGTGAGGGATATTGCGATACTTGAGCAGAGAAGCATCAAGGCGTTGCTTCAGCGGCGCCTCACTTTTGGATGCTTTGAGAGCATGGTTGCAATCCGTTGCTGGATGGGTGGTATGGACTTGAGAGGATGTTCTTGATTCCATTGCTCTGTAGGAAATCCTCCGTCTCCTTGGATACAAACTATGGCCCATTATCAGTGACAATCTGCTCAGGCAGTCCAAATCGACTAAACATCTCCCTCAATGTCTGAATAGTCTTTTCAGAGGTGATGGTGGACATGACAGCAACCTCAGGCCACTTTGAGTGTGTGTCCACAGCCACCAGTAGCATAGCTCCATCAACTGGACCTGCAAAATCCAGATGAACACACTGCCAGAGACTTGCTGGCCAGTCCCAGGGATGCAACGGGGCCGGGCTTAGTGTGTTTCTTATGACTTAGTGTGTTTCTTATGACTTATGACTCATGATGGGCATGATCTGGCTTTAGATTCACTGTCATGGTCTAGCCCAGGCCACCAGAAATAGCTACGTGCTAGCTCTTTCATTCTGACGATGCCACAATGGCCCAAGTGTAGTTCTCTCCACAATCTCCTTGTAGGAATAATCACCTGGCTTGTTTGGTTGGAGAAGGTCCCTTAGTAAGCTAAATGTTTTAGCTCCTACTACACTAAGGAAAGTTGCCACCACCTCGTCACCTTTGATGTAAGCACTCCAAGTCTCCACCGTTTCATCAAACTGTCCAAATGCTCCCATCATAGGCATTTTCTCACTTTTCTTTAACTGCTCCTTTAATTAGCAAATTCGTTTTTTACTAGCTAATGTCTTTCTCTAGCAATTTTCTCTGTTTCAGTGCTTATTTTTCCTTTTGCTATGTAGCTTCACTTACATGCATTTTCCAGCCTTTTTACTCGTTTCGCCATTTTCACTCCTCTCCCGTCTTCCAAAATGCGCCCCGAGTGTGTTTTTTTATTTCTTTTTTTTAACAGCTTGCGCACCACACTGCATCCAGAACGTCGCACTTCAATAATCACTATCCTCCAGGGGGGAGAAATAAACGTTGCATAAGTTTGTTGATCTTCGTCGCCAGTTTTCTTGTTATGTCTATATCCTTTTTAGACATACACTAATCACAGAGGAACCAAGGCAGAGGCGGAGAAATACGTTTGATAACAACGGAGTTTAATGAAGAGTTTTTGCGTGTTACATGCATGGCATCACTAGCACACTGGCAACAACAAACTTGATTACCCATGAGGCTTACCTTTACAATCACAACTATGGTAACTCACATAGCCCAAAATAACAATGTATGTAGTTCAATACATAACATAGAGTATAACTGATTATAGTCGAGGTGGATGCTTCAGAGTTCAGAGTTGGAGCAGTACTTTCACAAATGTCAGTAAAGGATCAGAAATTACATCCCTGTGCCTTCTTTTCCCGCAAGCTATCACCGGCTAAGCGCAATTATGATGTCGGGAATCGTAAACTGCTCACCGTGAAGCTGGCCCTTGAGGAATGGCGACATTGGCTGGAGGGAGCCGAACAACCTTTCGTCATCTGGACAGACCATAAGAACTTGGCATACATACAGACAGCGAAAAGGTAAAATTCACACCAGGCCCGCTGGGCACTTTTCTTTGGGCGATTTAACTTCACCCTTACCTACTGGCCCGGCTCCCGGAATGTTAAACCTGATGCACTGTCTCGTCATTTCTCCCCTGACAGTGGCCTAACCGAGCCTGATACCATCCTGCCCTCGTCCTGCTTTGTGGCCGCTGTTACATGGGAGATCGAGTCTGTCATCCGGGAGGCCCAGCGGCTCCAGCCTAATCCCAGAACTAACCCTGACCACCGTCTGTTTGTGCCAGATCCTGTCCATTCTCAGGTCCTGCAGAGGGTCCACCCTTCCAGATTCGCCTGCCATCCTGGAGTCAACCGCAGCCTGTCCCTAGTGAAGTGCAACTTTGGGTGGGAATCCATGAAAGTGGATACCCGGGCCTTTGTCCTTGCCTGCACCACCTGCGCCCGCAGAAAGTCCTCGCACCAGCCCCCTGCCGGTCTCCTCTGCCCTTTACCTACCCTGGGCCAACCCTGGAGCCACATCGGTCTGGACTTCGTCACCGGTCTCCTGCCTTCCGAAGGTAATATGACCATTCTAACTGTCGTTGAGCGGTTTTTGAAGGCAGTCCACTTTGTTCCCCTCCCCAAGCTCCCTACGGTGTTGGAGACCGCGGACCTACTCGTGCGTCATGTGGTCCGCCTCCATGGAATACCCACCGACACTGTGTCTGAACGAGGGCCTCAATTCATCTCAGTGGTGTGGAAGGGATTCTGTTGGGCTTTTGGAGCATCCGTTAGTCTATCCTCCAGTTACCATCCCCAGACTAACGGACAGGCAGAGAGGGCTAACCAGGACCTGGGAACAGCGCTGCGATGCGTGACAGCCCGCAACCTCTCCTCCTGGAGCAAGCACCTCGCCTGGATTGAATACGCCCACTACTCACTAACCTGCGCCGCTACCGGATGTCTGAATAGTCTGTTCAGAGGTGATGGTGGACATGACAGCAACCTCAGGCCACTTTGAGTGTGTGTCCACAGCCACCAGTAGCATAGCTCCATCAACTGGACCTGCAAAATCCAGATGAACACACTGCCAGAGACTTGCTGGCCAGTCCCAGGGATGCAACGGGGCCGGGCTTAGTGTGTTTCTTATGACTTAGTGTGTTTCTTATGACTTATGACTCATGATGGGCATGATCTGGCTTTAGATTCACTGTCATGGTCTAGCCCAGGCCACCAGAAATAGCTACGTGCTAGCTCTTTCATTCTGACGATGCCACAATGGCCCAAGTGTAGTTCTCTCCACAATCTCCTTGTAGGAATAATCACCTGGCTTGTTTGGTTGGAGAAGGTCCCTTAGTAAGCTAAATGTTTTAGCTCCTACTACACTAAGGAAAGTTGCCACCACCTCGTCACCTTTGATGTAAGCACTCCAAGTCTCCACCGTTTCATCAAACTGTCCAAATGCTCCCATCATAGGCATTTTCTCACTTTTCTTTAACTGCTCCTTTAATTAGCAAATTCGTTTTTTACTAGCTAATGTCTTTCTCTAGCAATTTTCTCTGTTTCAGTGCTTATTTTTCCTTTTGCTATGTAGCTTCACTTACATGCATTTTCCAGCCTTTTTACTCGTTTCGCCATTTTCACTCCTCTCCCGTCTTCCAAAATGCGCCCCGAGTGTGTTTTTTTATTTCTTTTTTTTAACAGCTTGCGCACCACACTGCATCCAGAACGTCGCACTTCAATAATCACTATCCTCCAGGGGGGAGAAATAAACGTTGCATAAGTTTGTTGATCTTCGTCGCCAGTTTTCTTGTTATGTCTATATCCTTTTTAGGCATACACTAATCACAGAGGAACCAAGGCAGAGGCGGAGAAATACGTTTGATAACAACGGAGTTTAATGAAGAGTTTTTGCGTGTTACATGCATGGCATCACTAGCACACTGGCAACAACAAACTTGATTACCCATGAGGCTTACCTTTACAATCACAACTATGGTAACTCACATAGCCCAAAATAACAATGTATGTAGTTCAATACATAGAGTATAACTGATTATAGTCGAGGTGGATGCTTCAGAGTTCAGAGTTGGAGCAGTGCTTTCACAAATGTCAGTAAAGGATCAGAAATTACATCCCTGTGCCTTCTTTTCCCGCAAGCTATCACCGGCTAAGCGCAATTATGATGTCGGGAATCGTAAACTGCTCACCGTGAAGCTGGCCCTTGAGGAATGGCGACATTGGCTGGAGGGAGCCGAACAACCTTTCGTCATCTGGACAGACCATAAGAACTTGGCATACATACAGACAGCGAAAAGGTAAAATTCACACCAGGCCCGCTGGGCACTTTTCTTTGGGCGATTTAACTTCACCCTTACCTACTGGCCCGGCTCCCGGAATGTTAAACCTGATGCACTGTCTCGTCATTTCTCCCCTGACAGTGGCCTAACCGAGCCTGATACCATCCTGCCCTCGTCCTGCTTTGTGGCCGCTGTTACATGGGAGATCGAGTCTGTCATCCGGGAGGCCCAGCGGCTCCAGCCTAATCCCAGAACTAACCCTGACCACCGTCTGTTTGTGCCAGATCCTGTCCATTCTCAGGTCCTGCAGAGGGTCCACCCTTCCAGATTCGCCTGCCATCCTGGAGTCAACCGCAGCCTGTCCCTAGTGAAGTGCAACTTTGGGTGGGAATCCATGAAAGTGGATACCCGGGCCTTTGTCCTTGCCTGCACCACCTGCGCCCGCAGAAAGTCCTCGCACCAGCCCCCTGCCGGTCTCCTCTGCCCTTTACCTACCCTGGGCCAACCCTGGAGCCACATCGGTCTGGACTTCGTCACCGGTCTCCTGCCTTCCGAAGGTAATATGACCATTCTAACTGTCGTTGAGCGGTTTTTGAAGGCAGTCCACTTTGTTCCCCTCCCCAAGCTCCCTACGGTGTTGGAGACCTACTCGTGCGTCATGTGGTCCGCCTCCATGGAATACCCACCGACACTGTGTCTGAACGAGGGCCTCAATTCATCTCAGTGGTGTGGAAGGGATTCTGTTGGGCTTTTGGAGCATCCGTTAGTCTATCCTCCAGTTACCATCCCCAGACTAACGGACAGGCAGAGAGGGCTAACCAGGACCTGGGAACAGCGCTGCGATGCGTGACAGCCCGCAACCTCTCCTCCTGGAGCAAGCACCTCGCCTGGATTGAATACGCCCACTACTCACTAACCTGCGCCGCTACCGGATTTTCTCCCTTTGAAATTTCCCTAAGTTACCAACCCCCGTTGTTCCCGGCCCAGGAGGAGGAGATCGCGGTTCCTTCTGTCCAAGCCCATGTTCGGCGCATGCAGAAGATTTGGAGGGACACTCGGTCAGCACTGCAGCGCTCCTAAGAATGTAGTCAGTGCCTGGCGGACCGTCATCAGACCCCCGCACCTGAGTACCAGCCCGGACAGGAAGTGTGGCTTTCCACCCGCGATATCCCCCTTCAGGCCGAATCCCGCAAGCTCCAGCCCCGCTACATTGGGCCGTACCAGATCGAGTCGGTAATTAATCCCTCGTCAGTGAAACTGAAATTATCGTCTTCTATGAAGATACACCCCACCTTCCACGTCTCTCAGTTAAAACCTGTCACGACCAGTCCCCTGTGCCCCCCGGCTACTCCCCTTCCACCCCCCTGGATCATCGACAACCACCCAGCTTTCACCATTTGGCGACTGTTGGATGTGCGCCGCTGGGGCCGCGGACTTCAATATTTGGTGGACTGGGAAGGCTATGGTCCAGAGGAGTGGTGCTGGATCTCCCCCCGGCTCATCCTGGATCCCTCCCCAGGGTTTCCGCCAGTGTATTGCAAGCCCGGCGGCCCGCCGGCCCTAAGTTGACCCCCTGCCGCGCCTAAGCATCGGGGAAATAAAAAAATAAAATTTTTTTAATGTATTTTTAAGATGTTTATAAACTACAGTTACAGTGGGGCGGCTCGGATGAAAAGCTCACCAGCAACATCTGTTGGTTAAAACATGAATGCAATAGGAAAACAGCAGGTCTGAGATCAGTGTTCTTTACCCTCATTGTGCGTAGAGTGACATTCAACCTTTTTACAGTCTCTGCATTGAACACTTGATGCTTCCAACTATCACAAGCTAACGTTACCTAGGAAGCCACCGTTTCAACTTATAACAACTTCACTTGTTTATTAATAACGTTAGCTTGATGACTTTGATGTGCATGACATTGTCATAAAAATTTCCCCGACCATGAAAACTGCCTGACTTGTTTACATTTTGGACAGATGTGGCTCCTCAGTAAATCTATCGTTGTTTCCTTCGCAGCACTTTAGACACAAGCAATATCGAAAAAATCCTGAAATTTCTTCTTACCGTGAAGAGTGCCTGACCTTTAACCGTAGTGTTTTTTCCCCACAGATGGTATTTCTAGATATAGCCTAATTTTGCTGTTGTGTTAACACATTTCTACGGTTGCCGGTCAGGCACTCTTCACCGTAAGAAGAAATTTTAGGATTTTTACAATATTGTGTCGAAAGTGCTGGGACGGAAACAACGATGGATTTACTCTGTAGCCACATCTGTCCAAAATGTAAACAAGTCAGGCAGTTTTCACGGTCAGGAAAACTGGAGGCTCCCGTTGAGGATGGGGGTACTGTCATATCCCTCTCGTTTTCATGTTTTTTGTTAGCCTCATGTATCTTGTCCTTTCCTTTCACAATCTTTGTTTTCTCTCGCAGCGTAGGCGGGTCTCATTGCCAGCTGATTTCCTTCACCTGCCTCCTCAGTATTCCGCATGCTTCTGTCCCTATTTACTCCAGCATATATTCTCGGTTCGCCCATCACTCTGCGCCAGATCGTTGCCTCAGTTCGCTTGAAGCTTCTAGTCGGCTCTCGTTTAAAGTTATTCATGTTCCTATGTCGTACTCCGATTTTTTCCCCGCTTACCTGCTTTTTCCTTCCCCGTTCGCCGTTGATCGTTTTTATGTTCTGGTGCCCCTGTCATTGTCTCCCCCGTGTCCGTCTTCGCCGTTTCCAGCCTGCCCTTCGCCGGCCTCCCAGTCCAGCCCTGTCCCAGTCCAGTCCAGCTCCTGATTCCTGTCCAGTCCAGTCCTGCTCCAGTCTGGTCTTGGTCCCTGTCCAGTCCGGTTCCAGTCCGGTCTCCCTCGCTTCCCAGCTGGATCACCAGTTATTAAAATAATCGTGTCTGATTTTTCCCAGAGAATCCGAGTCCTGCATTTGGGTCCACCTGCATTACGTCACGTAACATTAACGTTTCTTTGAATTGTACACATTGCAACCATTTGTGATCATCTCAAACTTAATGTGACTTATTGTAGCAGATGTATACACTCTTTATAGTGAAATTTCACAACATCGCATTTTGCTCACTTTACTTCTAATTCAGTAAAAAGCGAACAGCCCGTGCTGCAGTGCTTGTAGACCCAGAGCAAGAGGCCTTCTCTCCACTGGCTCCTCAACCATCTGTGCTTCACTGTGGCTTACAGTGTAACCTCAAACGTTTACATTGTTCATAAGGTAGTGTAACTTTACTCTCATATCTAGAATTAGCTGTACATGCCACACATACATTTACATAATGTAGGAGGGCAAAATATTAGAAACACCTCTCAGTATGATGCAGGCTGGTACAACTCGAACACTAACTATGACCCCCATAATTAACATATAATTGAATTAACGCATCTCAGACTGAATGTCAACAAACACTGAACATTATAAGCTTCATAAAGGTAGATTTTGTGGCAGAGCTGTTGTATTGGGTTGCATTAGATTGTAAAGGAGTACCTATTGAAGTGGCCACTGAATGTATGATGTTGCACAATTATATAAAATGGAGCATCGCGTAGTTCTGGCAGGTCACGAGAGTCAAGCGCTCCGGCCGAATCAGCTGATGGCTCAGCTGAGTGATGTTCGCCTATCACAGTACATTCACTAACAGGGCGGTCTACTTAAACAGCCTCCCTCTACTCATTCGGCTGCTCCTCCTGCATGCAAGCGCTGCACGTTGCTTCGTAAATCGGCGCTTCTTCCTGCAATCCAGCTAGCCTACGGCACGTTGCCAGTCTAAACCAAGTCTACTTGCTACATGTTAGCTGCTAGTCTAAGCTCACAGCCTAGGCACTATGAGGAAGTCTCGCTATTCATTTGCATTGCTCATTACCTCTAAGCTCTAGCTGCAGCAGGCAGGCGATCCATTTCGGGGCCAGCCACGCAAAGCGTTGTCTAAGCGGCTTATTCCAAATATTGAGGATACCGGTGCACTGTCCTCACTGCTAACTGGCCAGGGAGCTTCATTCAAGGAGCGCTGTTTTGTGGCGGCGCCGCCCCTCCATGGAGGACGCCATGTTCAAGCCTGGAAGCTGCTGCCACGTCCATATCTGCTAGCTGCAGATTTTTGCCGGGTAATGTCATCAACCTTATTTAAATTCTGCTGAGCTCTGAGTCTAGCGTAAACGCATAATATACAGTGTTGCCAACTATTTCTATAGAAAGTAGCTATGGCCTCCTCTAAAAGTCGCTAAATTGACAACACCGAATATACACGTTCGATTGCTGGACGTCTCACAGAGGGGCTGGTTCCACGAATATCGCAAGTCTTTCGCTAAAAGCGGAAACGTTCCAACATATGCGGGCACAAGTTAATGGCATGCTTATTGTCGAGTTTCTCACCACCAGAGTCGAAGCTAGATGCGTCACTGCTAAAGAATTCCTGGCGTGAATGTTTTCGGCTACCTTCCTGAACGCAGTAGAATTGGGTCGTACGCTACATCCTCTACTTGATCAGAGCGGGGTCTTCCAATCAACCGTTTTACCCGAATTTGGGGTTCGTGCACGTAAATCTAAGCGGAAATGTCTGAATTGAGAACGCCAAAGTTCTCACGCTTGGCTGAGATGGGAAAAGTAGGCGTATCGATAAAGAATCTTTTGTTCATTACGAACGGCTGACGGATTAAGGACAGTCGCTAACACGCAGCTACTAGATAGCCCCATGCCTACTTCCTGGTGTAAACAGTTATTCCGGAAAAATTGGGCTGCGAGATGGCAGTTAAACTGTGGCTGTTATAGGTTTGGCAGATTGAACATGGGCGGCAGGGCGTGTTGCAAAGAGCTGAGTCGTCTAAATTGTTCAAAGCTGCATTCTACCCTTCGCTGAATCGCTACACTACAAGGAGTGTTGGACTGTTACCGGCAAGTAGGCTACAGCCAATGCTGTAAATGCAAACCAGCTTCGGCTTCAACTTTCGGTTTCTGAAAGTTGTTCTCCACTGATTCACGATTTGCGATTAAAAAGCCGGTTCCCTATCAGGACCCAATCATCGCGACAGAAAAATTAAAAACATTAAATTCATATTGGTGTTAAATCTGCGAGGATACAATTTGGTTGGCTATCTAATTTAGCTGTCAGATCACGATGCTGAATGTTTAGGGATTGCTAATGTCCATTGTAATGAGACAAATTAGGCTAACGTTGTCTTATCCAACTGGTTCTCAATATTGTGCTGTTGCAAGACGCGAATGCGTACGTTCCGCATTCATAAGTGTATCGTTGTATTCCATGACACCTAAACGGGCGTTTAGGCTTATCACAGCGGAGAAGGGATTTCATGTAGCCTTCTCCGCGTCACTGCTCTGACCTCTTCACCGTGCATGTGATCAGGCATGTGACCACACGACTGAGCACACATGTTGAGGAAAAAATATCTCCTGCTACGGACATGCTCCACATAGCCTAGGTATTGGCTTCGCCGTCTCTGCAATTGCATGCTCACGCGAATGGCGTGGCGCGTCATCCTTGGACCTGCTGCCGGTATGGCTGGTTCCAGGCAGATTTGTAGCATGTGCTTTCGCAACTTTGTCATAGTTTCTTTAATCGTACATTGCATTTTCCTCTAAATAGAGTGCAATACGATGGCTAATAAAATAAATAAATACATTAATTATAAATAAATAAATAAAAAAATAAAAAAAATAATAAAAAAATACTGGTTCCAATTCCTCTTCTAATATACTCATTCGGTAAGCATATTAGTAATGCAATGTGGCCCTTTAAAGCAGCCCGCTGTGCCCAACTGTTAAATAATATTTAAATAACGACGTATTGAGAAATAATTCTTCGAACCTTATTGCTTCGATGCCTGCCCTCGCCCGGAGTGGCCCTTATGTCAGAGAATTAAGCGTTGTTGCCGTTATCGTTGTTAGTGTTAATCAGTTTAACCTTCAGGGTCCAAGTTGAACTATGCGGTTGTTCCCTGCACTTGGACCGGTACTTGTCTCTAGGGGTTTCGTCATACTTGTTCCTGGTTATGACTATACACTTTGTTGTACGTCGCTCTGGATAAGAGCGTCTGCCAAATGCCTGTAATGTAATGTAAGCGAAACTCAAAAACACGATCGCCAATCGTCTCGGCTTTCGGGACCAGGCTATGCATCTTTTCCAGCGTATCCGTTTGGTAGGAGTCGCTTCCGATAGCGCAACGCAAGATTAGCCTCATCGTGACGCCTGATGGGCAGAAGCAGTAATATGTTCATCCAATCTCTGCTTAATGCATTTCCCCACAATTAAAAAAAAAAAAAAAATAAAAATAAAAATTCATAGACTATTCAACCTCATAACTGCATTCACAACTGGTCTCTCTTAAGGCAAGTGTTTGAACCCCGGAGTACCCACTGTTGGAAACTGCATTTCCTTATGCTTCATGGTTCTTTATATGATCTCACCATGGCAAATATGCTTAAATTAGCTATATATTGTATACACCTCAAGCTTTTAATCTAAGAAAATGAAGAAACTTGTGTCATTATTGCATACTAGCACTGTTTTCCGTCCTCTCCTCCATGACCCGGTACCTGTGGTGGCGCCCCCATGCGAGCCCTGAGGAGCCTTCATTGGGAAATGCCATGACGAAATCTGGTTGCCGTCCGCCTCTGTCTCATTGGCAATGTGGTCCCCATTCCGGAGTTCTACACCACCACTCCTGCTCCAGTGTGGCAACGGCAGCAGTGATGGTTCCCAGCATCCTCAGTGAAGCTACGGGGCTTTGGACATGTACTTCTTCATCCGTTGGCATTGACATAATTTCCGTTCAAAAGCTATGAGCTTTGCAGTATAGGAGCACGGCTGCTACTGTCTACTGGCAAGTACCGGTGTCGCAGCCGCCAATGTTTCCTCTATAAGCAGTTTCCTGCTGCTGCTACTGCTACTACTGCTGCTGCTGCTAGTGCTGCTGCTACTGCTGCTGCTGCTGGGTGCTACTGCTACTGAAGCTGCTGCTGCTGGTACTGCTTCTGCTGCTGCTGCTGCTGTTACTGCTGCTGGGTGCTACTGCTGCTGCTGCGTACTGCTGCCACTACTGCTGATGTTACTGCTGCTGTGTTGCTGTTGCTGATGCTACTGCTCCTGCTGTTTATTGCTGCTGCTGCTGCTGCACTACTACTGAACGAGGATTCATTACACTAATATGAGTAGTATATTTCCCTCTGATTGGTTTAAATCTCTGTGCTGGGGGGAAATACGAACAAGCTGCTGGTACACATAGCCTAATGATATTTGGTGATTAGTTTGAATGGCCTTGGACTTACAAGGTAGCTGAGCCACTGACTGACATGCTTGTCACAATCGACAACCTGAGCCGACCAGAGGAGGATGGGTTTCCCCCTTGAGCCTGGTTCCTTCCGAGGTTTCTTCCTATCTGCCACAGGGAGTTTTCCTTGCCACTGTCGCCTTAGGCTTGCTCCTGTGGGGGTTCAGGTCAGGGTTGTCCATAAAATGCATTGTGACAACTGCCGTAAAATACACTATACAAAGACATTTGATTGATAGAAGCCAAGGCCATACACATAGGCATAGCCTTTAACATTACAAATAGTAAAAAAAAAAAAAAAAACCCTTGGTACACATAGCCACTGACCCACAATGTTAGAACAGCCTCAAGCTGACCGGATGAAGGGCCTTTCCGGTAGCCGAATGGCATTTCACATAGTCATCACTTCAGCCGGAGACTAAATGGACTGCATTTATATAGTGCTTTTATCCAAAGCGCTTTGCAGTTGATGCCTCTCATTCGCCAGAGCAGTTAGGGATTGGGTGTCTTGCTCGGGGACACTTCGACACGCCCAGGGCGGGGTTTGAGCCGGCAGCCCTCCGACTGCCAGACAATCGGTCTTGCCTCCTGAGCTATGTCGCCCTATGTCGGAGACTAAGTACTAACAACATGTCGGCGTATGTTTGCTTTGGGGGGTTTTGCTGCTGCCCCCTCCTGGTCTTGTCCATGCATGCTTGTATGGATGGCAATGAGCGAGGATTCATTTACACTGATGCAGGTAGTAGCATATTTCCCCCGGTTTAGTTTAAATCTCGGCGCTCGAGGGGAAATACCGACAAGCTGTCGGGACACATAGCCTAATATTACATCTCACATAGTATGTTCCCCTGGTTTATTAATTAATAATTCATCTAACTAGTGGCCTCAGGGGAATGTCCAACATGCTGTTGGTACACATAACCACTGATCCATTAAAAAAAAAAAAAAAAAAAAAATAGACGGCCTCAAACCGAAGGGCTTGACTGGACGAAGGGCTTCCTCCAGGTGGTCGTACACATAGTCATCACGTCATCGTTGAACACGTGCTTCACATCACTGCTCTTACTGCTGCTGCGCTATGGCTCCTACGCTGCTGCGTTACTGCCACCGCGCTCCTGCTGCTGCTACTACTGGCCTATGCAACGAGTGAGGATTCATTTACACTGACGTAGTCTGTAGTATATTTCCCCCGGTTAGTTCAAATCGCGGCGCTCAGGGGAAATACCGACAGCTGTCGGTACACATAGCCTAATATCATACCACACATAGTATGTTCCTTGGGGTTATTAATTAATATTACATCTAAGTATTGGCCTCAGGGGAACGTCCAACGTGCTGTTGGTACACATAACCACTGATCCATGTAAAAATATAGACGGCCTCAAGCCGAAAGGCTCGACTGGACGAAGGGCTTCCTCCAGGTGGTCGTACACATAGTCATCACATCAGCCGGAGACACTTATTGATAGCATATCGGCATATGGTTGTTTTGGGGTTTGGCTGCTGGCCTCCCGGCCTTATCCACTCGGGCTGCGTGGTTGGCGGGAGAGCTCCAGAACAGAGCCATACCGCCAAACATAACTGTATTTCCTTTATTGTCAATAAAGTTCTACTTGATGACAGTGGTCCTGACAGAAATGGAGCATCGCGTAGTTCTGGCAGGTCACGAGAGTCAAGCGCTCCGGCCGAATCAGCTGATGGCTCAGCTGAGTGATGTTCGCCTATCACAGTACATTCACTAACAGGGCGGTCTACTTAAACAGCCTCCCTCTACTCATTCGGCTGCTCCTCCTGCATGCAAGCGCTGCACGTTGCTTCGTAAATCCCCTCCACCACCCCAGCTCCATCCCCATGCGTCAAGAATTTGCATTCTCCATTCCTATGTATTAAGAAGTTGTATTGCTCCATCCTTATGTGTTAAGAAATTGCATTTGCTCCATTCATGTGTGTTAAAAACTGCTTTGCTGCTGGATCTGTTCTGTGTGTACCCCTCTAGGGGGGGTTTGGCTGCTGCCCTCCCGGCCTTATCCACGCGGGCTGCGTGGTTGGCGGGAGAGCTCCAGAACAGAGCCATACCGCCAAACATAACTGTATTGCCTTTATTGTCAATAAAGTTCTACTTGATGACAGTGGTCCTGACAGAAGTAGACCTTTTATCCAGGCTGTCCAGGTGCAGTCCAAGATGGTCAGTGTGGGGACTCTGACAGAAAGGTTTGAGAAACGAACATCAACCCCACTGCCCAGTCCTGCACACAGCGATGATGAATCATCCTCTGTTTTCATGGACCAACCTAGTGATGTGTCATGGAGGCCAGAGGAGGAAACGATGAGTCAGTCATCTGACGAGGAACTGTCAAAAGAGCCATTGCAGGAATCTCACCGTGACCTCAAGTAAGACTTCTTTTAATTTTAGATTATGTGTATCACCAAATTGGGTCATAGTCAGAATGAAATAATACGTGTTTTTCTTTTTTCAGTGGTGCTGACAAGTTCATTGTGTGCCAAAGCCAGCTGATGTCCCTGTTTACATTTTGCGCTGCCTGTTGTGGGGAAACCCAGGGATACATGGAGCAGCAGGAGGGAACTTATATAAAAATAAAGTAAGTAAGAAGATATTTGTGAAGTGTACTGATAGGAAAATGAAGTTGCATCATAACCTGCATGTTAATTTTTATTGATTTATTTGTTGTATTTATTTATATACTTTATTATTTTTATGGTATAGTTTATTTGTGTTAACTTGTGTTAAGAGTTGTACTGGTAATTTTCTGCCTTTCATATACATCCCTTAGTTCTGTGCAACATGTGGGTATGAGCGTTATTGGCAGAACCAGCCAATGCTGCACCGAAACATGCCTGCCTGCAACTTCTTACTGAGTGGGGCCATCCACTTTTCGGGTTGCATGGCTACCCAGACCATAAGGATGCTGAAGCTGTTTGGGCGTCAGTGCATCAGTGCCAGCACCTTCTTCCGCCATCAATGCCTGTACACAATCCCTACCATCATGCAGGTCTGGCAGAATGAGAAGGCAGGGATCATCAGAGAACTGAATGAGATGGGGGGTGGGCTAATCCTCTGGTGACTGCAGGTGGTACACTTCGGCTTGTATCACTGATATAGAAAACAGGTCAAAACAACATTTGCAGATATAATTGTGTCAGTTTTTGTGCTTTAACGTCCAAATTAAATGGTTTTTGACATTCATAGGTCAGACTCTCCTGGCCATTGTGCCAAATATGGCACCTACTCTTTGATCGAGGACAGAATTAACAAGGTTTTGGATCTTCAACTTGTCCAGGTAAGTTAACGTTATCAGACACACAAATCAGTTGTCTGATGGAACACAGTTAGTGATATGACCGAATGTTTTTTTACAGAGCTCAGAGGTCCCAAACAGCACCTGGTGTGAGTTAGAGGGTCTGAAGCGCAGCATAGAGTTTCTTAAGGAGCAACACATGCAAGTGTCAGCCCTCATCACAGACAGAAAGCGTCAGGTAAAGACACGCAAGAACAGACATGTACACACAAAAAATCTTCGAGTTTAAATAAAGGTTTGAAATGAAATTTACAGCGAAAGCTACATTTTCTTATTATAATTAATGTGTTGTGTCCCACACTTTAGGTTGCCAAGTGGGTGCGGGAGGAGTTGTGTCCAGAAGGAACAAGCCATTTCTTTGACATCTGGCATATTGGTAAAAGTATATATCTTGATGTTGGTAGTTTCGTTTAGGTTGGCTGTTGTTTATAATTACATTTTCTTTTTTAACATTTTGTGTTTCTGTTCTGAAACAGGTCTAGGGAAAGCTTTGGATGCTGCTGCAAAGGAGAGAGGGTGTGAGGACCTGAGGCTGTGGAGGCATTATTAACCATCTCTACTGGACTGCAGCTTCCTAATGGAGATCCAGATGTGATGTGCCAAGTGGCAAAGCATGGTCAACCATGTTCAGGATATCCATGAACACGGCACTCCTGCATTTTCCCGCTGTGCACATCCACCTCTGGAGGGAGAAGCAAGGAACAAGGAGTGGCTGGAACCAGGTACAACATACTGTGTACAGTGTGTGGCTTAAAAAGTTTAGTGGTTCAATCTTCAGTGTGCTTGTTGGTGCTTGGTTTATTTTGGTTCTATCAATATATAACCCAGAGTGTGCTAAGAATTGCTTGTGTTGTTATTTTATAAAGGAGATGCAACAGACCAAAATTTGTACTGAAAAATGTGTTCAATTCTCCAGGTCCATCATGTATGAATCATCATATTTTATATCTGGTGTTTCAGTCCAACAACCTTTTTCAAGGTAAAGAGTAAAAACACAAACAAAGTGTTATACAAATCACACCTGATAGTGATCATACAATCATGCCTTATCAGTGTATGTAATAAATGCATATGTGTACAGTTGTAGTAACATCAGAACAAAATATGTGTTTATGCAGGATCAACTGTAGCAATTAAACTGGAGAGTGTAGCTACTAGAACAGCACTGGTGAAGGATGTTCGGCAGTTGTCCCCACAGCATCAGACCTTTTCCCTGGCGGCATCCCTCACTTTGCACCAAAGCACACTGGGTTCTCCTTCCTTGGGATGTACAGCAGGTAAATATTATGTGATGGTGAAATAATTAGTTTCTCTAAAACGAATGCAGTCTAACATAGCAGCCCAAACCTCATTGATAAAAATCAGACAAACAAAACATAAGAAACACCTCAGTATTACACATTACAATTCAACAGCATCACATACTGCTGTCAAAAATGACCATAAATTTGAATCATCGCCTTTTCATTTTAATTCATTTACTTTCATTTAATGAATGAATCTATTCCTCTTTCATTTTGTCCATGTCACCCACTTAATCTTTAACTCTTATTCTTGGAGGTATAGCCTCTCTAGAATCATAATTAGTCTCCATTGATGGGCGGTGGGGGGACACTGTGGTGATACATATACATATATATATGATCTAAACTTCATAAAAAGTTTTTATACAGTAAGACACTTTGTGATTTTGATTAATTTTTATTGATTGTCACCCAAATGAGGCCATTCAAAACCTTTGTACATTCCTCTTTCCTCTGGAAATTGTCTTCTGATGGCAGATACATTTTCATTTTCAATCATTTTCCAAGCTCCCCACCAACTCTGCATCCTCCACCCTAACTTCATCTTTCTCCTCAGCACTCGACTCCCTAGGCCCCTTCGTCCCTAGGCCAGCACGTTCATCCCCTCCCAGTCCATGGATGTCTGACATCCTACGCACCTCCAGGGCCAGCCTCCGCGCTGCTGAGAGGAAGTGGGCCAAATCCAGGGACCCATCTGACCTCTCAGCCTATCAGTCTCTCCTGACAGAGTTTTCTTCTGCTGTCACTGCCGCTAAGGCAAAATTCTACCAAACTAAAATTCATAACTCCATTTCTAACCCTCATCAACATTTCTCTATTTTCTCTTCTCTCCTCAGCATGCCACCTCCTCCACCCCAGTCTTCCTTCACTGCAGATGACTGTGGTGTGGGGATGGCTGGTTTAAGCAGCCACACCTGCCCTGGGTCAAGTTAATTAAACTTAGATAATTGGTTATGAATTAGATAATTGGCCAGGCTAATTGGGCCCAGGAACAGGGGTGGCTGCACCTGTGCGTAGTGAGGTAATCAGTGCGCACAGGTTAAATCTGCCATCCCCACCCACACAAGGGAGCCTCTCTGTCATGACAGTGTTTTTACATCTGCTCCTTGGCAGTAACATCTTGCCAAACCCTTGTAAATAAATGTGGACTATTTGAACATCTTCTCCCTGTGTCTCTGTGCTGGAGGGCCCCTTGGAAAGCCACTTTGGTGGCCTGTGGCAGGCTTGTTTGTCACAATGACTTTGCAGCATTCTTTGATGAAAAGATTTCAGACATCCGCAGCTCCTTTACCCCCTCCGCCCCCTCTGCGCCCTCTGCCCCCTCTGCGCCCTCCGCCCCCTCTGCGTCCTCTGCCCCCTCTGCGCCCTCCGCCCCCTCTGCGTCCTCCTCCCCCTGTTTCTCCACATTTTCTCTCCTCTCAGACTCTGAAGTTTCCCAGCTTCTGCTTACCCACCGCCCTACCACCTGCGCCCTCGACCCTATCCCCTCATCTCTCCTCCAGGCAATCACACCAGACATCCTCCCTGTTGTCACCTCCCTCGTGAACTCCTCCCTATCTTCTGGATGTTTCCCCTCATCCTTCAAGAGGGCCCACATCACCCTGCTCCTGAAGAAACCCACACTAGATCCTTCAGTCATTCAGAACTACCGCCCGGTATCTCTCCTCCCTTTCCTATCCAAAACACTTGAACGTGCTCCATCTAACCAGCTCTCTGCTTTCTTCTCTCAGAACAACCTGCTTGATCCCCACCAGTCTGGCTTCAGGCCTGGCCACTCGACCGAGACTGCACTCCTCTCGGTCAGTGAGTCACTCCATGCCGCACGAGCAGCCTCCCTCTCCTCTGTCCTGATTCTTCTAGACCTCTCCGCTGCATTTGACACTGTGGAGCACTCTATCCTCCTGTCCTCCCTGGCAGCAACAGGGATCTGCGGCACAGTCCTTGACTGGATTGAGTCTTACCTCTCTGACCGTTCCTTCCAGGTTGCCTGGGCGGGTAAGGTATCACCACCCCGCCCCCTCGCCACCGGAGTTCCCCAGGGCTCAGTCCTCGGTCCCCTTCTCTTCTTCTTGTACACCCTGTGCCAAGAATCTCGGAGTGGTGATGGACAACAGGCTGTCCCTCTCCAAGAACATCGCAGCAGTAAGCCGGGCATGCAGATTTTTCCTGTATAACATCCGCAAAGTCCGCCCCTTTCTCACCACCTACTCAACCCAGCTCCTGGTCCAAGCAATGGTTCTATCCCGCCTGGACTACTGCAACTCTCTTCTGGCTGGACTACCGGCATCTGCCACCAGACCCCTGCAACTCATTCAGAATGCTGCGGTCTTCAACCTCCACAGACACTCCCACGTCACTCCCCTGCTCACTACCCTCAACTGGCTGCCTGTTATAGCTCGCATCAAATTTAAAACATTGGTCCTAGCATACCAGGCAGTCAAGGGATCAGCCCCAGCATACCTCCACCAGATATTCAAACCCTACATGCCAGCCAGATCCCTCCGTTCTGCTACCTCAGGATGCCTAGCACCTCCCCCTCTTCGCACCTGCACTTCCAGAACACATCTCCTGTCTGTTCTGGCCCCACGATGGTGGAATGACCTCCCTGTGGAGGTCAGAACAGCTGAGACACTGACCCATTTCAAACGACGACTGAAGACTCACCTCTTCAGGCTGCACCTCTCCCCATCCCTCCCTACCCCCCTGTAAATGACTGTAAGCTTAGGGTTGTAACTAGGCAGCTGTTTCGTAGGTGACTTGGGTGCATTAACTGTCTTAACTACTACTTGTATTTTTTCCATAGACTGCGTTGTTGCCGTTCTCGTTGTTAGTGTTAATCAGTTTAACCTTCAGGGTCCAAGTTGAACTATGCGGTTGTTCCCTGCACTTGGACCGGTACTTCTCTCTAGGGGGTTCGTCATACTTGTTCCTGGTTATGGTTATACACTTTGTTGTACGTCCCTCTGGATAAGAGCGTCTGCCAAATGCCTGTAACGTAATGTAATGTAAAGATACAACACATGAAGGTAAGGGCTTCCTAATGTGCCTGCCCAGAATGCCATAGGCCCAGCGGACAACCTGCCTGTAAGCTGTGTAGCGGTATTGCCTGGGGAGAGGGACTCAATAAAAAGCATCAATATGTACATTATCTTGGTCCACAAGGCTTTTATTCTAATTGTATAGAAAATCGGACAATTGAAAGAACTGAACAGGGTAATAGATTATTTCTGCTGTAAACATACTCATGTGTGCTGGCCTGGAGAGGGCCATGCTCCTGCCTGAAATTCATGTAGGCTATCTGTAGCAAACTCGCTGCTGGCTGGTCTGCCAGCATCTGCCATCAGACCCCTGCAGCTCATCCAGAATGCTGCAGCGCGTCTGGCCTACAACCTCCCCAGACATTCCCATGTCACCCCCCTGCTCACTGACCTCCACTGGCTGCCTGTTATGGCTCGCATCAAATTTAAGACCTTGGTGCTTGCATACCAGGCAGCTAAGGGGTCAGCACCAGGATACATCCAGAGGATCATCAGACCCTATACACTAGCCAGACCTCTCCGTTCTGCCACCTCTGGACGCTTGGCACCTCCCCCTCTTCGTGTCTGTACTTCCCGCTCCCGTCTGCTGTCTGTCCTGGCCCCTCGCTGGTGGAATGACCTCCCCGTGGCGGTCAGAACAGCAGAGAATCTGACTACCTTCAAACGCAGACTAAAGACTCATCTCTTCAGGCTGCACCTCTCCCCACCCCTCCCTAGCCTATGGTTTAGCTCAATGTACCTAGTTAGGCTAATACGATCACGTTAGTTTTTATTTGGCAGGATTGTTTTTGTCTGATTCTGATTAGGCGAATGTGATTTCAGTGCTAGTTTGTACTTGGCAGGATTGTTTGTTTGTTTGCTGAACAGGTTACTCTACAGGGTTGGAGTCCTGATCTATGTGGTCACTTCTGGAACTACGATCTTTACTTCACTCTAGTGTGTTTCTTTTGCACCTCTGCACCTTGAACTAATGCACTTGTTGTACGTCGCTCTGGATAAGAGCGTCTGCTAAATGCCTGTAATGTAATGTAATGTAATGTAGCACAAAGGGATTCAGACAGCATGCTTCAAAGCCTGTCAGGCATGGTATATCAGGTCTGGGGGTGAGATTCTCCACCAGGGCCCAGAAGGAATCCACCTCCCTGCAGCACATACTCTCCACAGCTGAGGCCATGGGCTTCGCAGTCTCCTCAATTCATTTCAATGGGAGCTGAGTTTTCGCGCCTGCAAGGCATGCTGGGATAGCTGGCAATGCAAGGCAAATGGGCAGAGCTACCGGGAAGATGGGGAATATGGTGCGATAACCAATTAGATTAAAGATCCGACATGTAAACTGACTCTGATATCAATTTTTTCCCCCATTTCACATAGTTCTGTTAATTATTGCTGTGTGGGGATTTCCAAGATATATGATTGATATACATTTAAGGAACATTGTTTTAAAAATAGAAAACATGCACACAAAGAGTCGATTGTGGGAGGCGAGAGTGATGCCAGGTGATCTCGTTGGAGGATGTGTGGGTTTAGCCTAAGGCATAGATACATTTGGAGTGAGCGATGAATGGCTAATATTTGCACACAACCCTGTAGTATAACTTTTATGAGATTACTATGGTGTTTCCTTATGCTAATCAACACGGACAGGCATGCAAATCCAATTTAAGAACAATTGGTATTCATCCTCTGATACACCTGGGATACACACAAAATCGAAGGTCTGCGCATGTTTCATGAACCCCACATTGGTATTTCATAATAATTTTAATTTAGAATAAAAGCAAGAAGAATTTAAGAAAAGTTTTGTGAATGAGGCCTCTTGATTCCACATATACTGCTACAGCAACAAAGGAATTTTTCAAGGCCAAAAACTGGAAAATTATTGACAGTCAGTCAACTGAACTAAATCAGTGTTTCATATGCTGAGGAACTTAAGGCAACTTGCCCCTAAAACAAGCAGGAGCTGAAGATGGCTGCAGTACAGGCCTGGCAGAGCATCACCAGAGAAGATACTCAGCACTTGATGATGCCTATGGGTTACAGATTTCAAACAGTGATTGCATGCAGAGGAATTTGCGAGAAAGTACTAAACATGACTACATTCATTTACATAGTATTAATACGTCCCAAACATTATGGCATCCTGAAATGGGGGGCTATATAAAAAAAGTTCTGTCATTTCTACAGTACATTGTAAAAACAAAAGGCATAAAAATACCCTTAAAATAATTAAAGCTGTGAATCTGTGCTTTAACCACATGTGAAATGTTTGTTACAAATCCAAAATTGTGGATTACAGAGCCAAATCAAAAAAAAAAAAATGAAAAAATGCTTTTGTCCCAAATGTTACGAAGGGTATGCGTATTCTCAAAGTGACCACATGGGGACAGCCATGCTCCATCAACCAATTGCTGATCAGTGGGGGGCAGAAGCGATCATGTACCGGGGGGCAGTGGGGGAAGATGGTGAATGCAATCGCGAAACAGGATATTGTACAATTAAAATGTCTTACAAAAAACCTAAATGTGAATTCTGTGGCCCAGGGGTGGTTGTGACTCTAAACAACTGCATAGAGTGTTTATGACAGCAGCTGGTTTTGGGTGTGCATCTCCTACAGTGTGGGCTGCTGACTCCCACTGAAGCTCAAATCATGGGCTCAGCTCAAAGTGCTGCTTTAATACATACACTTACAGATGAGACATTTTTTCCAATCATGAAACAAGAACAACTTTATTTTTCATTTATATTTCATGTTATTTATCGTGCTGTTATCATGGTGTATGTGCAGAATATATACTGCTTAAAGCTCAGGTGAATGCAGCTTGCTGCTGAAATGTTGGCTATTAAATACTGCATCGGAGAAAAGAGTGTGCGGCATTTCATTTCAGTTTTACTTGCAAGTTCCTTGGTCTACGCCTTTCCAAACAAGGTGTGCATTTTCTTTTTCACTGAAAAGAACGGTATTAACTTTCATTTTAAAGGATTTTCAAAAATGTATACTCTCAAATTGCTCTCCTTTAAGTCTCTCATTCTATCCTAAATGTACTTCTTTACATTTAAAATACTTGAAATGCTTTTGGGATTCAAATAAATCCAGGAATGGCGTGCTTGCATGTGTGTACTGCAGTGCATGCAGGCATATGTGTATGGTGTGTACATGTGTGGGTATGTGTGTGTTTGCTTTCAGTGATTGTAGGAAAAAAAGACAGAGGTGGGAATAATGGGACGTTAAACCTGCAGCATTCCCCCTGATGAACTTTGACCCTTGAGTAGTCATTCTTTCTCAGCAATGCTCAGTATCAACACATCATGGCACTGAGCCATAATTTACCTACAAACCTCTCTTGCTCTCAGAGCTGATTCATGACCTTTTAAACTCCTCTTCCTGTTAGTAACATAACCCAGAACAACACACAAGGATACATAAGCTCACTGTTGGCAGTAGAAAAAGGGCATTGTGGAATATGATATTTAACAGAACTGTAAATGGCATTGGCAATGCTGAAAATTTTAAATAAGACTGAGACAGAAATAAAAATTAAAAATGGACAGAACATGGTAATCATGGCATGTATGACACCAATAAAAACAACAACAACAACAATAATAATAATAATAATAATAATAATAATAATAATAATAATAATAATAATAATAATCCATTATCTATCTATGCCTGCTTATTCTTGATCAGGGTCACGGGAGGTGCTGAGCCTATCCCAGCATGCATTGCGTGAGAAGCAGGAATACAGCCTGGACAGTTTGCCAGTCCATCACACACACCATTCACTGACACACTCATACCTAAGGGCAATTTCATTAACCAATTAATCTAACCTGCATGTCTTTGGACTGTGGGAGGAAACCAGACTACCCAGAGAAAACCCACACACCCACAAGGAGAACGTGCAAACTCCACACAGAAAGGCCCCAGCCGAGATTCGAACCAAGGACATAATAATAATAATAATAATTATTATTATTATTATTAATAATAATAGTTTTTCTCTTTTCTCATACACTTTTTCTGCATTTAAAATAAAAACCAGGTTAAGTAAAGGTAAAATAATATAAATAAAGAGCAATGTGGGCAGTGTGCAGATATTTCCCATATTTCAGCTGGTTTCTGTGTTTTGACCACAGTCGGTTTTCTGTCTTTTCACACTCATTCTCCTTCAATTTATTCCAAAAACACTCTCATATAAGCAGCTGGGTGGCCCATCCTGCTGAAACACTGGGTTTCTGTGCGTGATCAATTCTAAGTGCATAACTGGCTGCAGGCTCCTGGCACCAGTTTCGCCTAAGGTGTACTCCTCTGATGCAATGACTGGGCAGTACATCTGCTGTACTGCAGAGTGAAAGGAAACTGCAGCATGTGCTTCACATGAGAGTACATGCGTGTCTCTTGATTGACTGCTGCAGTGATGAAACAGGCCTCTAAATATGATAGGGCATTTCAAAACCACACCCACCACAATGGACAGCCTGTCCTGTCCCCTGATTGGCCACACAACAACATGCGTGGTATTACGCACAGCTATTTTGGAAGGTACCCAGGCATCACAAATGCGCGTATATTTCACAAATGGATTGTCCAAGACAATATATGACCACTCAGTCTCTTCTTTCTTCTTTTTCGTCTTCCAACCGGTGCATTAGCGCCACCCACCAAAATTAAAAACGCGAAAGGCCCTCTCTAGGAGCCGTTTGTCCGTTCTGGGCTACTGTAAAAACATGGCGGTGCAACATGGCGGCCTCCGTGGAAGAGGACCCTACTATCTACTATGTAGATATAAAGGGCTCATTCTAAGGTAAAGAAAACACGATTCTTATTTTCATGGGATTATATACTAATTAAAACATACTTATGAATATTATATTCCATATCTGCCAAGTCCATTCCGCTAGATGCCACTAAATTCTACAAACTGCACCTTTAAAAGCATACTATGCAGGATTTGTTCCATGAAAATATTATAAAATAACCATTTTTTGTGCACCTTTACCTGTATTTGTTATTTTAAAACGTTCGGGATGTTCGCAACGCCATGGGGCTTAAAATTAAAATTAAAAATGCTATATCCTCCTCCTTCCAGGATTTTCCTAAATATTTGGGCTTAAAATAACTGTCTTTAAAATGAGAAAACAAACTGAGTCAGGAAATAAATAAATACAGACAATCTTTGCCATTTTATTCATAAACACACCCCCCCCCCAAAAAGACAATATACAACAGTGCTTCTACCCAGATGCAAACGTGTCGCTGTCTACTCCAGTACGCTATTCAACAACTGAATGACCAGTTCTTTGATAATAATTTCCCAATAAAGCACTATCGATACTAATTTTGCTGGAGCCTATCCCAGCGTGCACTGGGTGAGAGGCAGGAATACACCCTGGACAGGCTGTCAATCTATCGCAGGGCACACACACCATTCCCCTACTACTCACTCACACACTCATACCTATGGGCCTACCTGCATCCCTTTGGACTGTGGGAGGAAACCCACATGGACATGGGGAGAACATGCAAATTGTGATGAAGTTGATAAAGCATTTAGTGTGGTGATGAATAATTGTGGATGTTGTAGTTACAGAAATGATAACAGAAATGGGATACTGGCACCAAAATATTTTCAGGTTTTCACTGAAACTGAGACTTTTAATAGAGTGAATAGATAGCTACATAACAACTGCATGAAATATAACCAATCTGTGTGGTCCCAGCAAACCGCCAAAGCAGCGCGTTCTCTTTGGAATTGATCAGAGGAGGGCGATGGTGCATGGGCTATGTAAAAGCATACTCCCAGGAGAAGAGAGGAAGAAATGTGCTGAAAGAAATGGCTTTTTAAAAATATTTCAGTTTGTATTTCTTTAACTACTTTTTCCACTTTATGGCTTTTCTCAGTGTTCCTGTAATATGCCTTGACACACTTTCTATAACAAAACAGCTACAATTTAGAAATACAAATATTGAAATTGATTCAGTTACGTCCTTTATTTTAAGAAAGTAGTTTTGCAATGTGCAGTTTCATAATCTTTATTAAATTAGGTCACTGCTGGTGCAGAAATCAATGCTGTAATGCTGGATACGTCTGACGCCACTGGCCATCAACATAGCGGTAGTACGTAGTTAAAAAAACATGGCCTTTCTAGAGTTAAAACATTACAGCCACAGCCTGTTGACTAACGACACACCCAGCACTGGCTCATGTGGCTGTAAAATATCTGACCTGCCCCCAATGAGTGTTTCAAGCAACTTTTCAGTTTAACAAGGGATGTTGTGTCTCCCCATCCCTCTAGACTGCCCCCAGCTCATGTGCAGGAGCTTGTCTTTACAAAATACACCTTGGGGAAGTTTGAGTAAAGCATAATACCTAAAGATGTATTGCACCCAGGGAAGCTTTTTAATTATTTCTTTAATTTGCCTAAGCTTATGAAAATCAAACATACAGGTGAAGTGGGGTTTCAACAAAGAGGGAAGAAAAAGTATTAACAAACAAAAAACAATACATTTCAGCCTAACAATCTGTAGTTTTTTGTTTATTTCATTAGGGGTTGATTGCATAGAGTAGTTTATGATCTCATAAAATACACATTTTCAACATACACAAATGCCACGTTACTCACACATACAAAGCTATAAGCCATTCATTCAAACGGGAAAAATCAAGGCCTGCCATTAAAAGTATTGATATCAAAATGACGCGAAGATATTGTACTACAGTATAGGCTCTTGCCTCACCAAAATTAAAGAAGCTGTATTCCAAAGCAATGCTACCCAATGTTTCCAAAATTGTTTCAAGTCACTTGGCCCTGTGTTTTTTAATCTTACCATCTCTCAATGTTGTCATTCAAACTGTGCATCACATCAAAGTGTCAAATAACTACAATTGCCTCATGCAAGACATGTCAATTAATGTACAAAACTGCTGCTGACTACCTACAGAAAGCATATTCCTCTGGACAAGATATGTTTATACTTGGTTGTCAAGTTCATTTTACTAAAGGTGCAAGTTCTTGTTTATTTGCTATTTACAATAAATACTTAATGTAAAATAAATAGTGTGCTTTTTATTTTAAGCTGCCTTTTAAACATCTGGCCAGGGACAGCAGATGAAAACTAGCCTTTCAGGCTAACTCTGGCTCATTTACAGTTTGACTGTTGATTGGTGTGCATTGTCCCTGAAAAATAAACCAATAAAATAAAATACATACATACATACATGGAATACTTAATTATCCCCAGGGACATTTCCCTCGCAGCATGTAACATTCACATTTACAAACAGACGTTTATACCAAGCAACATACAATCATTCACGCAACAGAAAGGCTGGGCAGCTAAATACATACACACACAAAAAAATTGGACATATTGAGGCCTATTCAGTCTGGACTCTTACAAACCTATCCACACATATATTTGGCCTGTTAATGTACTGTCTGCTTGTACACACAGGGCCAAGTGACTTGAAATTTTTTTTAGGAAACATTGGATAGCATTGCTTTGGAATACAACTTTTGCCAGTTTGAATCAATGGCTTATAGACGGTTCTTTGTAAGTGAGTAACTTGCCATTTTTGTATGTTGAAAATGTGTTTTTTATGAGATATCATTTCTTTTTGCACTGTGTTTGTAATGAGTAAGTCTTAATAATAATTCATATATAAATGTAGGCTATGACAGACATGCATATGTTGCACTTGCAGAATGATGACACAAATCTTCCGGTGCCACATATTTTAATTAAAACAAGCAGTTATTTTTCTGGTTAAAGTTTGAATGAAACATATTTATGCAGGAGAATAATACTTATTTTTACACAGTTATTTTTATTTAAAAAAAGTTTTATTAAGAATTGTACCCCTCAAATATTGGGAGTGCTCAAGCTCTATGCCTGTCTATTTTTATGCACCTCCTTACCTACACCTCTCAACTGCCCTCTCCACAAAGCACACACTTCTGTCTCTCTATACGCCAAGCTGCCTCTCCACATACCTCACACCTCTGTCTACATCCCTCACTAACCCTATCTCTGTTAGAGTTTGTTTAACACTGAACATTTTACTGTGTACATTACACATATAACTCTCCACCCACCTCTCCTCATCAACCTGCGCAGGAGCAAGATAGCATCTCCATGATGAAGTGAGTGTACAGTTCATGTACCAAAAGAATCTCAGTCATTCATGAAAATACAAAGATTGGCTCTACCATAATGGAGTCTCAGAATTTTGAGTGTCCTCTTGCACTATGATCGTCGCTCCTCCCTATGTTACAGAAATGACCGGGTTCAAACTGAAACCACAGATGAATTTTAAATGTGTCGACCCGTTCTGCCTCATATCCGCTGGCCTTCTCTCCACACCTGGTCTGATCCCCAGTGCCTCAGTGTTGTTAAGTCTGCAGGCCCCTCCCACAAGCTGTAATTGTTTTTCTTCTCTGTGCATGAATGCTGCTGGCCAGTCACAGTCAGTGTATTCCACATGTAAATAAAAAGCTCAATAACTCAGAAAGACTCTGTTTACCAAAGAGCATTCATAATCGCCCCACGGGGAGCCCAATTTATGGCTGTCACTACTGCGTTCCTTAACGCCTTTGGATTAAGTGTTGAGCTGTCTAAGGTTGAGAGTGGTTTCACAGACCATATGAGTGAGTGGGTAGTTGGGTATGGGGGGTAAAGGAGTTGAAGGAGTGTGCAAAAGGTGTACAATGTGTGTTGGAGATATAGGAAGGTGGAAGAGGGTTTAGGGTTTGAAGGAAGGGTGTAGTGTAGGGAGGCTGCATGGATGTGTGGAGTGTAGGGGTGTATTGGGTGTAAGGGACAAAGGAGATGGGGTGCAGGGGGATTTGGGAGGTGTAGGGTGGTGTAAACTTTTAGGAAGTATAGTGTTGTGGGAGTATAGGAGTAAAGGGAGTGCAGTGTAGAGGGTTTAGTATGGAGGGCGTATGCCTGTAGGGAAAGTAGTTTAGGGGTGAAAGGATGTATGGAGTGTCAGTGTACAAGAATATAAGAGGGATGTGTGTCAGTGGGTAGGGTATGGTAGGACTGCAGTGGGTGTAGTACTGGTAATGTAGGTAGTGTAATGTAGAGAGGTATAGTGTAGAGCAGCGTTTCCCAGCCTTTTTATTTCCCCAGCACTTTCCAAATTTACAGAATCCCATGGCACACCACTATATATATATTAAGCGATATACATTTTAATTACATTTATTTTGGCTTTTGTGAATGGGATTTGTTCAAGTTTTTTTAATTAATTTGAACATTAAAATTGTTTTTAAAGGATTTTTCACACGGCACACCTGACCTCGCCTGACTGCACACCAGAGTGCCGCAGCACACCGGTTGGGAAACGCTGGTGTAGAGGCTTGTAGGGCAGGTACTGTAGGGAGCAGTAGGGTATGCAGGAGAACAGCACATATGCATTGCCTTAAAGAGGGCTCAGTGCAGGGCTAGTGTGTTTATCAAAAACAGGGAACAGGGTCCTTTCAGCAATGTCAGTGAGCTCTGACATGTCCGTCAACACCCGACCATGCAGGGGGTAGCTGAGGCGCTCTGTGGGGGCAGAGGGATTTAAATACCTCATCAGTGAGGTCTGATGTGACCTGGTGAACACACTCCTGTTGCAACTAGTGTTTAAAACTTCAACATTCATCGTATCCTCTGAAATTGTCAGAGCTGGTTGGTTTGCCTCCCCCACTACACTGCCATGCTTGTAAGAGCTTGTCGCTTTGTACAAATTGCTTCATTGGATTTGGCACATACTTTATTCTGTGAAATAACATTAGAAAGTAAATGGAACCCTGAGCTCCTAGGTTTCCATAATGGTAAAACAATTTTTCTCATATGTTTTTTTTGTGTAATAACTTACTTAGGGTAATTTGTCTCAACTGCATACACATTAAAATGTTAAAGGGGAGTATAGAATCACACAACACATGGATTGCAGACAGGTGATTGCATCCACTCACAAACAACTGGGAAAAGTTTAGAAATGGCAGTCTAGAACAGCCGGGTAACTTAAGTGACAATCTACAGCACACACCACTCGAGACTTCACTAACATATCAACCACCAATCAATGAAATAGTGTGACTTGATGTGCTTTGGCCTGAGTTGCTTTAATTTGCTGTTTGATGTGAGGATCACAAACAGAGCCTTTTTTATTTATTGTTTTAAACATGCAAGAGTTTATCTTGTGGAACAAATGTGTCCTCCAGCTGTGGCCAAACTAACAATAAAAGGAAATGTTGGAGGTGGTCTTTTACCCCCAATTTTTACTCCCTGTCCCTGCTGTTCTGGGATTAGCCAGGACCTTACACCAGACTGAGGAGCCCAAGAAAGAGCATGTTTCAGAACCAGTTTTTCCACTTATCCAGACTGTGACCAAACCAAACCAGACTGATGGTCGGGTATGGGGAAGTCTACCCCCCCCCTCCCCCCAAACAAAAGACAAGAGATGTGGTTATAGACATTCCCATCACCCACCTGCGCCAGTCTTTCACTGATACTTTTGTATCTGACTCCACTCAGATTTACTCTGCCCTACTCCACCCCCAACCAGAGTTCCTACAAAATACTGGGGGGAGTTATCAGAAATAATTATAAAGAAAGCTGTATACAATATGTCCAGTAGGTGCTTGGTCGCAGCTGGAGTGGTATGGGGTATCAGTGTGTCTCCATGCTGTAATTATACACAGAATAAAATTACATTTATATTTTAAGGGCTCTATAGTAACATTAACAAATCTAATTAAGACATAATTAATCTGTTACGTTCAAACTGGCAAAAAGTAAATTACACGAGTTTACGTTTTGAACAAACTGCATCCCAGAGAAATGCGTGCCCACTGCAGGAGAATGAAAATATTCAACAGGCAGTACATCAGACAGGGCAGTTGCATCCACCATTATGACAGTGAAACTGAAATAAAGCAACCATAATGTAACCAAGAAAAAGTAACAATGAAACTTGGTTCTGCTGTTTCCTGGTGTTTCACTAAAAACTCAGCAGTGGACCTGCACAGCCTGACTACAGTGACACAACATGTACACAGACTCACACATATGCACAAATGCTCTATTTCACATGCATACAAAACACACATGTAAATGCACATACTGTGCGTACATGCACTCAGAGTCATTCCAGTGCTAGATCCTGTTTGTGTTGACTCTAAGATGGGAGGGGCCACATGGGGTTTTTCACCCCTTGTATTTATTTATTTATTTATTTTTGTTATTTTAACACTATGATATTAATTATGTTAGTGAGGGTGAATATGTTACCATTTCCTGTCAGTACTAGTTAAGTAACAGTCTACATCAATGACCGTAATACAGTGGCATTGAAATATGTTAATGTTAAGGAAAAGATTAAACAATTAACATGATTAATACAAAACTCACAAAAGCAAAAATGAGCAAACAAAGCAGACAGAAATAAAACAACAGTAATGGTAGGAGCTTGGACACCCCGTGAACTATAGCTGGTATTTAAGATATTATTTGACTGGTGTGGTAGTAAAAGAACTTAAGCATCTAAACAGAATGCTTTCATTCAATATCAAGTTAGGGAAAGCTATGACAGATTACACTTACAGATGGTAAGTGTAATCTGTATTTTTATTTTTTGTGATTCAGCACAGGTGTCACCTTGCCAACTTTTGCTGTAGCATGTTTCTGTATCTGAGGGGTTTATCTGATTATATTTACTTTTACTTTGTGCAGGAAGTTTTGTACTTGAGCCAATACTTTAGGGCTGGAGATGGTGTATGTGAATCTACTAAATTTAATTTAATTTAATTTTAGGTCAAACCATTATAATGCATAGATGCATAGAGGTCTATAGATCCACCGTGCTGGTGTCTTTGCTCTGCAGTTTACCGTGATCCTTCATGTTAGGGTACCCAGTGTGCATGATCTGGTGCCAAAAGCCTCATAGTCAAACATGGCAGCCTCCATGAATTGTCTTCATGCGTCATTCAGCAGCTCCCATGGGAATACATGGAACCGGTAACCGGAAGCTGTTTCCTGTTCTTGTATATCTCAATGGTCAAACTCCATGTTCATGGCTAATTTGACACTGCTAATTGTCAACCGCAGCATACCACAAGGGGTGTGTTCCATTGGTAAACTAACCTAAAGCTATGAATATCTATTTAGTCAATTCAAAATGAATGGTATTTCATAGTGTTGCTAATAATGTTTGGTTTATGTGAATGGGAAATGTATTCATGCTTTTTTATATTTAAAGCAGTGGAAGTTTCATGCTTGTCTGGTTCAACTCAGAAATTAAATGTATTATAATACAAGAAAAAGGAGTAACTGAGCAGCTCAGTTCAGTTAAGGCAGTTATACATGCAGTGACATGTATCTCAGGTTATCATTGTAGTTAGCCAAAATAACTACTTACAGCATTAGCAAGAGGTAGAATTTACTGTTTACTATTAGTCTGTTAGTAATAGAGCTTGAAGTAGAAAACTGTATGCCCTGTTTTATTACACAGGCTAGGTTTTTGAGACCAGGAATGATGGCGATCCACCCAACTTAAAGAAATAGCAGGCAGAAAAAATAAACTTCACCTGACAAGATCTTTCAAACTGCCAGTTGGTCAGAGTCATAGGACTGAATTGTCCACACAGGACATTACAGCTATACTTCTGTTTACTATCTGTAATGTTTGTTATTTTGTGAGGTACACCCACATTTTCTTAGTATTAAATTGAGTGATCCAGGTCAAATATCCCAGTGTTTACTGTGAAATTGCTGAGAAATTTATAGTCCAAAGAGGTAAAGGATAATAATCACCCATGCTACGTTTATTTTATGATTTGAATGCTACTGTAAATTAAGGCTTGTTTCACTTCTGCTGTACATTACTACTGTGAATTGAACTTTTACCTGTATACAGTTGGTCAATGTGGCAGGGCTCGGTTTGTGAGAGAAAATCGGGGCAAGTGGAGGACCACGCCTACTGGTCAAGTAGGTACACATACCTGGATAACATTACGAATCAGTCCAGGGTTTACTCTTTTCCCAGTAGGTGTCTGAGACCTGGGATCACCTTCTGAGAGAGAGAGCGTGAATGTATGGGAAGTGGGCTGAAAAGCTGTTGGTTTTTGTTAATTTATTTTGCCTTTGTTATTTTATTTTTTACCTAGAACCCATTGATTTTCCTGTATGGTAAACCGCTGTCTCTATCTCTCTCAATATTTGAATAATAAATTGCTGGTGAAAACCAGAATTTATCTATCTCCCTGTGTCCAGCTCTTCTGTCCACCTAGGGATGTGTCACGACCTGTGAGAGTCAATTAAAATATTTTGCTGTTATCTTTTATACTTACCTCAGGTGTCCTGCTCCAGTACTTTACCTTCTCATATGATCCTAGCTAAGGTGTATTTACTCAAGTGGGTTACATTAACATATACATGAAGTGACAAGTAAATTATCATTAGTTAATGCTTAAAAATCTCTGGTTTCACACTCATTAATCATTGGTAAATATGTGAATCATTGCCAGGTTACACTGGGATACACAGATTGGATTAATTAATGATTAAGTAACATTTGTTAATTCTTAACAGGCTCAGGTTTCACATTAGTTAATCATTGGTAAAGGTATGAATAGTTTCAACTTTATAATGGGTACATAAATTGGATTAGCTAATGATACATTATTAGTTAATTATTTGCAAGCTATACTGTAGTTTCACATTAATTAACCATTCATAACTATGTGAACAAGTACCACTTTACAATAGGAAACAGTAATTAGGAAACGGGATTAAGTAATAATAAATTATCATTAGTCAATGATTTACAAGCTCTAGTTTAACATTACCAATGATTAAATAAAGACGTGAATAATTACAATGGGACACAAATTGGATTAATGAATGATAAATTATCATTAATTAATGTTTAACAAGCTCTGGTTTATGTGAATAGTTGTCACTTTACAATAGGTTACACATATTGGATTAATGAATGAAAAATTATCATTAGTTCATGATGTCCAAGCTCTGGTTTCCCATTGGTTAATCATTGGTAAAGATGTGAATAGCCACTGAAATAGGATAAACAAACTGGATTAGTTAATAAAATGTTATCATTAGTAACTGCTTAGCAAGCTCTGGTTTCTCATTAGTTAACCACTGGTAAATATATGAATGAGTGTCACTTTACAATCTGCCTGTTTCATATTTGTAGAGGTCCCTTTCTTCTGGTAACATAATACAGCTTAGTTCTTCACTTAAAATCTTTTTTTCTCTTAAAGTAATAATCTCGAAGATTTTCATTAAAATAAATGTCTGTTAAAGTGACAATCTCGAAGATTTCAGTTTCGTTCTCTATGGCGGTGCCAATGGCGAGAAGTGGTAATTGCAGGTGTGTTTTTGGACCTCACTTCCCATAGATCCAACCGGATCCAACCAGTGTCGCCTGTGTGAGGTCAGTCAGTTGGCACGCCAACTATAACACTTACTATTTACTGAATAAAAAACGGTTGTTATAAAAGTAACATTATGTACATACTCATTCGTTGTCTAACATTAGGCTAACTCAAGATGTGTTTACACTGCCGAGCTGGGTTAAAATGTCGTAGCAAACCTGGGGTAGAATTAGTGATGATCAATTTCTGCAAATGTTCTTTCTCTAACGTTACACTGTCATCAAATAAACAAAATCTACATCAACAAATAATATGACCTCATGTTACACACAAACTTTTTAGGGTTCCATAACTCCCCCAACCCCCCTTTCTCTGTTATTGTAACGCATGCAGACACCGGAAAAAACAGTACGCCGCTCACACACAAGTGAGTTGAAGAGCGAGCCTGTTGCGTTAGTTCCGCCTACCCCTCTCTGGCGGACCAACCACTGATGGGTGATGAAAAACGCGTCACTAGCTGTGCGCCGCTTGTGATTTTTTCCCGGGAATGTCGCCACAGACACCAAGTTTTTTAATCATGAATTATGATAATAATAATAGTATAAATTAATATTAAAATAGGCTCAATCACCATTGTGCTACCTAATGCAGCGATAGATAGTGACTTAAAAGACATTTATTTTAATGAAAATCTTCGAGATTATTACTATAAGCACTATCTATCGCCGAATTAGGTAACACAATGGTGATTGAGCCTATTATTATATTAATTCATATTATTATTATAGTTATAATTTATGATTAAAGAACTGGGTGTCTGTGGCGACATTCCTGGGAAAAAATCACAAGCCGTCTCTTGAATGCAATGCTACCTTGCTGCAACGTTACAATGTAGCTAACTAAAGGCCAGTTCAGATCAATGATTCGCAATGAGACTGGATGCAACTTGCAAAATTCCAAGACGTCTGATTGTAAACATTCTAAAACTGCACTTGGCAATTTGACAAGGTGGGTCTTTTGAGACCCCAGGCAACGGCTTCAGACGCTCTGCAACTAACCAGTTCAAACCGCTGCAATTTTCTCTGCAATATTCTAAAACCGTTTAGTCTCGTTGCGAATCATTGATCTGAACTGGCCTTAACGTTACCGTTATTTACATCAAGTTCATCAATATATTACAATGATCAGAATAAAGCCGGGGTATAGGTGGAGCAGAGCCGGGTCTGATTTCTGTGTAAAGATGTCAAGCCGAAGAAAACTAAATAAAAGAATACGGCAGTATGGATTAGCGTTATTATTTTATTACGCTTCCTCATATGTTCCTTTAGCCTTGATGCCCTTTTTTGATGAAATGTCCTTTGTTTTTGTTTAACACCCAGCTCAGCTTTACAGCGAATCCCGCAAATTCTTCTCTGCAGTGTAAAGATGTTCATACTGGTGGATAAAGAACGTTTGTGGAAATTGATCGTCACTAATTCTACCCCAAGTCTGCTACAGAATTTTAACCTGGCTTGGCAGTGTAAAGACAGCTTAATGTTAGATAATGAATGAGTATGTACATAACGTTACTTTTATAACAACCATTTTTTATTCAGTAAATAGTAAGTGTTATAGTTGGCGTGGCCCAGGTGCCAACCAGAGAACTGACTGACGTCACATAGGCGGCACTGGTTGGATCTGGTTGGATCTATGGGAAGTGAGGTCCAAAAACACACCTGCAATTACCACTTCTCACCATTGGTACCGCCAAAGAGAACGAAACGGAAATCTTCGAGTTTGTAACTTTAAGTAGAAAATATTAGCTTTTTTATGCTGTTTGCTTGACAAGTGAAATTTTCTTACCCCATTGGCAAGTCTAGGAATGAGTTGAAAAGTCTCGCCCCATTAACAATATTTTTGTCTTATGCAAAAGAGTAGAATAAATAAAATTTTAAGTCTAAATAGAAGAATGAATACATTTTGAGATTGACTTACTTTTTGGTTTTTGCAGTGTTGAGACAATACTTTAGAGCTGGAGTTTTAATGTCTGAATCTACCAAATTTCATTGCCACATGTCAAACCAGTAGTGATTTATGTTCAAGTTCACCAGCCTGTTATAGGGAAGTTCACATAAGTCTGCCTTTTATCACTCTCCCCCCCCAAAAAAAATGTTTACTGTGCTGACAGGGAGCCAGCAAACGTGATTAAGAAACAGTGCTCATTTGCGAAACATTACACATTATTTAAAATGTAGGTTCTCCATAATACAGTGTAATCATGTTTTGTATTGTTGGAAATCCGATATCATGGGGAGCAAGTTGGTATCTCAGATATAAAGGTTAATCCAGTTCGCTATTCTTACAGAGATGGCACAAGCAGGATTCATTGGTGTACTGTTTTGCATTGATTGTGTCTTTATCCTTACTCCAGTGTTCGGGTCAAATCTGACCGATTTACAACTTTCCTAAATCATAAATATTGTGTTTTTCATCTGATTGCCTCAATACCTTCTTTTCCTCCACACTAGGCATTTGAACATATAAAATTGCTGATCACCACTTCCATTGAGTTTTGAGTGGTTTAGTCAACTTTGTCACATCTGTGGTGTGCCGGGTCTAAAATGACCGCCATAGGAAATGAATGGATAAGACTATATTATGTCACGGTGTGGGGGAGGGTTAGGACCCAAATGCGGAGGGGGAAAAACTCAAACTCCAAAAAAAAGGTAAGAACAAAAGACTTTACTTTGGAAAAAAGGAACAAAAGGGGAACAAAGGGAACAAAAAGGCCTCACAGGGCAACTCTTCAAAATAAAGGAAAACTTCAGAAACAAACAAAGAAAATCCAAAAATCCATAAAGCACATGGAAACAGAACAGGGCAGGACAAGAACACACAGGGCAGGAACAGGATCAGAAACACAACCGAACAAACTAACTAACAACGAGCAACAAAGCAACAAGGATCCAGCACCCGAGTCCAGGAGACGGAAACCTACTTAGACAGACACTGACGAGACACAGGAGGGCACCATGAACAATCAGGCCACGGAAGGGGAAGGGAAAACGAGACAGCCAGAAAACAATGATTGGACAATTGGAAACAATCATACAATTAAACAGGGGGAGCAGGACACAGAACAGAAGTGCTGTCATCTGGCGGCCCAACAAGGAAAACACAGACAGGAACACAGAACTATGACAGTACCCCCCCCCAAGGGACGGCTCCTGACGTCCCAGGAGGCCGACCTGGGGGAGGGGCGGGGGGGGGGGGGGGGGGGGAGTGAACAGAGGGTGGGAGCTGGAGACAGGACTCAGGACTGGACAGGGACAGGAACAGGACTGGACACAGGACTCGGGACAGAAACGGAACAGGACTGGACACAGGACTCGGGGCAGAAACGGAACAGGACTCAGGACTGGACTCGGGGCAGAAACGGAACAGGACTCAGGACTGGACTCGGGAACAGGACTGGGGCAGGGACAGGACTGGACTGGACTCAGGACTGGGGCACAGACACGACAGAAACCTGGACGGGACTCAGGACTGGGGCACAGAAACGACAGAAACCTGGACGGGACTCAGGACTGGGGCACAGACACGACAGAAACCTGGACGGGACTCAGGGCTGGGGCACAGACACGACAGAAACCTGGACGGGACTCAGGACTGGGGCACAGACACGACAGAAACCTGGACGGGACTCAGGACTGGGGCACAGAGACGACAGAAACCTGGACGGGACTCAACAAGACAGGAACGGACAACACCGCGACCCTACACGAATCAGACACGCACGCGCACACACACACAACACAGAACTGGGGAAAAGACAGACACTGAGTGGACTCAACACTACATGGAACTGGACGTGGACACTACACTGGGGTGGAATGAGACTGACGAAGAAACGGACTGACGCAGACACGGGAACACGGGGAGGCCTACTAGGACAAACAAAGGGACAAGCAGGCGGAGAGGCACAAGGCGACACCGACAGACACACTAAGGGATAGACAGACAGGGAAGGAGAGGGGTGATCTCAAAGACAGACACACGGACTGACAAACTGGCAAACAGGACAAGAAACACGCAGACTGACACACAGACAGACAGGCAGACAGGCGGGAGAACGGATTAGCCGATGGGCCGACGGCCTGGGGGGCAGACAAACAGGCCAACAAACTGGCTGACACGCATGCGGGCAAACAGGCAGACAGGCAAGCGGGTAGACAAATAGACACGGGGGCCGGAGAACACACAGACACACGGTTGGGAACACTGGGTGGTGCGAGAACACTGGGTGGAGCACGGACACTAGGGGGCGCGACAACACTGGGGGGAGGACGGACACCGGGGGGAGCGACAACACCAAAGGGAGAATGGACACTGGGGGGAGCGACAACACCAGGGGAAGAACGGACACCGGGGGGAGCGACACCAAAGGGAGAATGAACACTAGGGGAAGGAAGGACACTAGGGGGAGGACGAACACTAGGGGGAGAACGGACACTGGGGGGCGCGAGAACACTAGGGGGCAAGGCGCGGACACTAGGGGGCAAGGGAACACTAGGGAAAGTACAGACACTGGGCAAGGCAGGAGCACTGGGCAGGGCAGGAGCTCTGGCCAGCTCCGGAGGCCTCTCCGGGGCTCGAGGCGGCTCTGGAGGCCTCTCCGGGGCTCGAGGCGGCGGCGAAGCACGAACATTGGGTGTAGCAGGCGGCAGCGGCCCCTGCGGAACAACGGGCAGAGCAGGCGGCCCCTCCTGGGCGCTGGATGGCGCAGGAGGCCCCTCCAGGCAGAGCAGGCGGCGGTGGCCCCTGCGGAACAGACGGAGCAGGCGGCGGCGGCCCCTGCTGATCAGACGGAGCAGGCGGACGTGGGCCCTGCGGGACAGACGGAGCAGGCGGACGTGGCCCCTGCGGGACAGACGGAGCAGGCGGACATGGCCCCTGCGGGACAGACGGAGCAGGCGGACGTGGCCCCTGCGGAACAGACGGAGCAGGCGGACGTGGCCCCTGCGGAACAGACGGAGCAGGCGGACGTGGCCCCTGCGGAACAGACGGAGCAGGCGGATTCTCAGGGGCGCGGGGCAGAGCAGGCAGCTCCTGCGGAACGGCGGGCCGAGCAGGCAGCGGAGACCCCTGCGGGAGACAGGGCTGGGCGTACTTCTGGGCCAGTGGGGGCATCCCTGCGCGCCCCTGGAGGTAAGCCTCCCACTGGAGGGCCGTGGTCATCAGGGCTCCTAGGTCAGATGACCCGATAAGCCCGGAGTAGACCAGGCCACCATGGAGGGAGTCCTTCACACCGTCCAGAAACAACTGGCACAGAACAGCCTGGGCCAAATCGCTCTGTGCAGCCAACGAGCAAAACTTGGTCGCGTATTCCATAAACGACCGCGACCCCTGGCGTATGCTCGTCAGCTGGTCCGCCCCATGTCCACTGGACAAGAGGGCCTGTCCGACGGCAGGGCTGAACTCAGAGGCCCCCCCAGCGACCACCGGCTTGCTCCAGACTGGTGGCATGAAAAAAAAAAACTAAACTTCAAAAGGGAAGAGGGGGGAAGAAACAAAAAAACTCCACTGGGTCCAGCACGGGCTGGATCCTTCTGTCACGGTGTGGGGGAGGGTTAGGACCCAAATGCGGAGGGGGAAAAACTCAAACTCCAAAAAAAGATAAGAACAAAAGACTTTACTTTGGAAAAAAGGAACAAAAGGGGAACAAAGGGAACAAAAGGCCTCGCAGGGCAACTCTTCAAAATAAAGGAAAACTTCAGAAACATCAAACAAAGAAAATCCAAAAATCCATAAAGCACGTGGAAACAGAACAGGGCAGAGCAAGAACACACAGGGCAGGAACAGGATCAGAAACACAATCGAACAAACTAACTAACAACGAGCAACAAGGATCCAGCACCATGAGTCCAGGGGACGGTAACTTAAATAGACAGACACTGACGAGACACAGGAGGGCACCATGAACAATCAGGCCACGGAAGGGGAAGGGAAAACGAGACAGCCAGAAAACAATGATTGGACAATTGGAAACAATCATACAATTAAACAGGGGGAGCAGGACACAGAACAGGAGTGCCGCCATCTGGCGGCCCAACAAGGAAAACACAGACAGGAACACAGAACTATGACAATATTATGTTCATCCAGCAGATGGCAAACATTCCAATACACACACCCACTCACCCACACATCCACAACCACAACCCCCTCACCCATCCACCCCACACCACTAGTTGAAGACATTGTTTCACATCTTAAAAAGGTGTTCAAGCAAATTTGGTGACGATTTATGGTTTTTGTGTTAATATAAGAGCAGTTAAAACAGACCGGCCAAATTTGGCCGCAAACACTATAATAAGGGGGGAGCAACGAACACTGAAGAAAGGTTATTTGATGACTTGGGGTTTTTCCTTGTATGTAAAGAGAGAACTGCTATTGTTTGGGGAGACTTGTCAACACGGCCTCTTATGCATCACATGCTCACTCACATTTTTAAACACACTGAATAATAATATGCATTGATTTTAACCTGGCATTCCTCTTTGACTCTTACCACTGCACACCTAGCAGGTTTAAGGTCCTAACATACACAGAACTTAGGATATCTGCACCCTGTAGTCACTCGCCCATACACTTGTGTATGGGCAGGACACACAATTGTGTTTATGCAGGCTACACAAGCCAAAGACATGTCCGCTTCTACCAAGTTTAATAGCAATCTGTATAGAGAAACACTACTGGCAGCACAGAAGAAAGGTGAAAACACAATTTTGGAGTATCAGTATTGGATAATCAAGATAACATGAAATTAATCCCATTCCAGCAGCATCGGGTAAGACTACACTTGTTTCTTTGTCACTCAGATACTTCTGCTGTTTAGTTAGCAAAGGGGTTTATCGTAGTTGGTGACCTTGACGTGACAAGTTTTGGTTTCTTACTGTTAGTAACCTCGATGCACCGTTTGGTGTATCTGTGGGGTTTCTTACACTGTCATTCAGTCATCCTTCATCCATTCAGACATAACCACAAGAAAGGTAATTCGTACAGATGCATAGAGGTAGGTCCATTGATCCACAATGCCAAATTTAATGTGAAAAGGCAATTTCTGTAGAATTATTGTGGAAGTGTTTTTTAAAAATATATTAAATGGTAGAAAATCCAATTTGACAATTTATGGGTCTGTGAGGCAAATGTGTCGGATAGGGACCTATGTAACATATTTGGCAACTCTGGGTCAAAAAGGACATGGGGGCTGGGTTTTTGAAGGCCACAATTTTGTGAAGTAAGCCTGGCCCATACCAAATACAAGCTAAAAGAAAAAGAATCCTAACAAAACCAATAGGGTCCCCTAGTAATAGTAATAAAAGAAGAACTCTTGTGAACTCCATCTAATGCTACAGTTGAGGCCAAAAGTTTACATACACCTAGGCTAAAGACATTCAAACTCAGTTTTTCACAACTCTGCACATTTCATGTTACCATACACAGAGCTGGCCCTGACCAATTTGGTGCCCTAGTCAAGATTTTAGCTGGTTCCCCTTGCATCGCAGTCAATTCCACATATACATATAAGACTAATCAATAACGAAAATGTAAAGGCTTACAACTATTAATTACAAAAGGGGATAGAAAAGGAAAAGCATTTTAATTGACTATTACAAGCAGGGCTAATGTTGGCTAGCTAGACTGATACAACGGCTTGGCTGAATACTCGATTCTGATTGGTCCAAGGGTGGGCATTATTTCTCAATAAAGGGACACCTCAGCCTTATAACAATTCTAAAATCAATGCGCTACAAAATCCAGCATTCTAAAGCAGTTAAAACAGCAACATTATTCTTTCGATTTTGAATTGTTGTTACGGCCCCTTCCCTTTTCAATGTCCAATTTTGCAATAGATGGCAATGTTGAATCACGGTTCTAGTTACTGGCTTCATTTAGGGATGCCAGCTATCCCAAAATACGGAATCGTCCCTTATTTGGACAGTAGAATAGGAGTTCCGTATTTAACTCATGGCTACGGGACGCATTTTCATCCGTATCTTTGTTAACAATTCTGTTTGTAGTAACCGCTGTTTTGAATACAATTCAATAGTTAGCTAGCTAGCTAGCAAGCTAGCCAAGCATGCTGTGTGACCATTCTGACCTATAACCCAGAATTTTAAAATTGGCTAGGTGACAAGTGATGGCAAACCTATCATAAAGCTAACTGCAGTCTCTCTTCAAACCCGGTTTCAGAGTGTCTTGGAAAAACGCAAGGTCTACACTGCGAGACCACAACATTTTAAAAAGCAAGACAGAACTAGGGAGATTAATTTGATTGAGTTATGGACGGTTTAATGTAGTTTGCTTAAATAATGTAATGACAAAAATGACCAAAATTGGTGCTAATTATATGGTATAAAAGAAGAAGGAACTATTTTTTCTTGATAGAATCGTTGGTTTCATAGATTTAACGACCAAGGGTTTTTTCTTAACAACGGTGCAAATATAACTACCAACCACAGTTTTGGTTCGTGCAGCACACTTAAAAGAAAAAGTGTATTTCTCAAAATTATGTTGTAGGTTATTCCCCAAACACCTGAATGTTATGTTGTTGTGGGCTTTTTTTTTGTAATATTTCGAAATAATAGTATTAAAATTGTATTAGTAAAAAACAGTAAAAGTAAAAAAAATAAAAAATTTTCTTCCCTCATTTGGGGCGCCCCGATGGATGGACGGTGCCCCTAGCATTTGCCTATACCGCCTATGCCACGGGCTGGGCCTGACCATATATTTCTTTTGGCAAGACAATTAGGGCATCTACTTTGTTCACATCAGAGGTACTTTTAAAACAAATGATTAGAGACAGATTTATTTCAGCTTTAATTCACTATATCAGAATTCCAGTGTGTCACAAGTTTACATACACCAAGTTACTGTCTCTTTAATTTGGAGTTAATTGGTACCCGTGGCTGTATTTAAGGGCCTACCTTTAGAGCCACTGCCTTTTTGCACTTGATACCATGGGAAAATCCAAGGCTGTCGCGGAAGGAAGACGCCCCTACTCCAAGACCGGCATAAAAAAGCCAAAATGAAGTTTCCAGATGATCACCAGGACGAAGACCTAGCATTAAACAATCAGATTAAACAAAAATTGAACTGTTTGGCCATAATGATACGCGGTATGTTTGTATGTGGAAACAGGGTGAGGTTTTTAATCTGAAGAACACCATCCCAGTTGTGAAGCATGGGGGTGGCAGCATCATGTTATGGGGGTGTTTTGATGGAAACTTCAGAAAATATATGGCATCATGAGGAAAGAGTATTATCTAGAAATACTGAAGCAACACCTCAAGCTAGAAATCAGCTAGAAAGTTAAAATTTGCTCACAACTGGGTCTTCCAGCAGGACAATGATCCAAAGCATACCTCCAAAGTTGTAACAAAATGGCTTAAAGACAACAAAGTGAAAGTACTGGAGGGGCCATCACAAAGCCCTGACCTGAATCCCATAGAGAATGTATGGACTGAACTGAAAAAGCATGTCTGAGCAAGGAGGCCCCGAAACCTGACTGAGTTACACCAGTTCTGTCAGGAGTAATGGGCAAACATTCCTGCAAAATATTGTGAGGAGCTTGTGGAAGGCTACCCCAAGCGTTTGATTCAAGTTAAGCAATTAAAAGGCAATGCCACCCAATACTAACAAAGTGTATGTAAACTTTTGACCCACTGAAAATCTGATATAGTACGTAAAAGCTAATATAAATCTGTCTCTTAGCTATTGTTTTGAAATGACCTTTTAGGGAAATAATGTAGATACCCTAATTAACAAGTAACATGAAATGTGTGGAGTTGTGAAAAATTGAGTTTGATTGATTTATGTCTTTAGCCTAGGTGTATGTAAACTTTTGGCCTCAACTGTTCTTTTAAAACTGACATACTGCTGACAAAGATGAGAGTTAGAACTAATGTGCCAATACCATAATTTTTAAGATGAAATATTATTGTTAACAGACATGTGTATAGCCTCGTTCATTTTGTGATTGTACATTGCAGGGAGACAAATGAAGCAGGTCTTGAGGGTGTCAGGAGTCGCACATGCTAGCTCCTGCCGCCCAACAGTTTCTCATTTCCCACAGGAACCCACCCACCGCAAGGAAACCAGGATGAGGTAGGTAAAAGGCAAATTCTTTATTTCATTATATCATTTATACAAGTAGGGTATGCCACAATCTCGCACTAACTCCTGCCTTTACTGCTCCCCCCCCCACTCCTACACCCCGCTACTCATCGATGGCCCCCCTTCCCTCCCACGGAGCCCCAGCACAGGTAAGAGCACACTCCCCTCACACAACACACACACGTAGGCCACTGCAGCTTTCCCCCTCACACGTGTTCACTCCACACACCAAATAGTGTTCCCCAATCTGGCTCCCCTGCACGCGGTCCCGCTCCAGGAGGGGGGAATCCATTCAGATGTCTGGGGAAGTTACCAACGCAAAAAAGGGGTTCCCACACACGCTCCACACCTCACTCCCACACACACACACACACCACAAACACACATTAAACAATAACAAAAGAAAGAAAGATGGGATATAGTGTGGCCCGCGCCTCTATGCCGGGCCTTCCTACATCCCACAAATAAAGACCAAACCACAACAAAAACATGCTGCCTCCCGCTCCTTCTGGGCTGCGTCCCAGGACAATCTGCTGCACACTGTACCTGGTCTCAGAGACCGCCATGCAAGGATCTCGCTGCACCCCACACTGCTCAGGAGAGAGCAGGCACTGGTTCCAGTCCGCTTTCGGCTATATCCCAAACTGCACCTCCGCACCCCGCACTCCGGCCCGGTCCCGAACGTCGGTACTGCCAAGCTGGAGACTTGCTGCGTTCACCACCCTCATCAGGGCCAGCACAGCATCACCCCTCACAGGACCAGCGCAGCGCCTCTCGCAGGACCAGCGCAGCATCTCTCCTTGTAGGGCCAGCGCAGCGTCTCTCACGTGATCAGTGCAGCGTTCCTCCTCCTCCTCCGGGACCGCCCTCCAGCAAGCCACCGCCAGATGGACGAGAGACAACACACTCATACAAAAATAACAAGCGACAAAGAAAGCAAAACCAAAAATAAAGGCGAAAAACCAAAGGTAAAATCCTCTCACAAGGATACCCATTCATTCATCCAGCATCTCTCCTGTGTTCTGCCTCTTGCCCCCCCTTTATACCCACACAAATCGCTAATTACATATGGGAATCAGCTGTGCCGCTCCCCCGCCAGTGCAGCCGCAATCAGCCCATTACCCCGGTGTGCATTCCACACACGGATCCCAATTCACAAATTCCCCCGTGATTCCAGCACAGTGAAGCGGGCGGCTTGTCAGGCTCACCTTCTGACAAGGGCAACAGGAAAATGCAGTTCAGCCTAAGCCTGTAAAACCCATCCTGCGCACTAACACACCCTCAGAATAGTACTTTTTAGCACACAAAAGTGGCTACTAGTGTAAAGCATGAACTCCCAGTCCATCTATGATCCATCTGTTATGGAGGTCCAAATTTCAGAAGTGGAAGAAACCAGCCAAAAACCCATAGACAGAGAAAGTAGAGCGATGGGAGTTGGGTGGGAAGTCTGGAACTTGTTCTCTCAAAGTCACAATCAAAAAATTAACCAATACTTGAAGCTGCTGAGGAAGAGAGGATTGTGTTTCTCTGCTCCCCGTGATTCCCCCTCCCTCCCTACGGACCGTCACACATCTGTTTATTTTGTGTGCAGCAGATGGTTCCAATGAGAAGGTGTGGACATGTTCTACACACTGTAGAGGAGATGGCCTCTAGGTGAATCCAGCTGCCGTTCTGACATGAAAGGAAAAATGAAAGAAGAAACTGAGAGAGGTGAACACAGCCGGTAATAGATTTACTTCCCTCTTTGTGCTGGCAGAACACACGAATAGTCCCACAGTGGCACTACCTTGCTGCACACATGAAAAATCTCACTGTCATACAAAATCACTGAACAATCACACTACCCTGCTGAATACCTGAAGAATGTCACGATCAAATAAAACACCTGAACAATCTCACTACCCTGCAAAACCTCTTAACAACCCCACTCCCCTGCTGAACACCTGCAAAATCACACTTATTCATTTTCTAAATGCACATTCTTGTCTGTGTCATGTCTTGGCCACTACATTGATCTCTTAACTGACCTCAGAACAGGGCTTTAAAATTGCAGGAGAGACTATTGTCTCTTAAATGATCTCAGAACGGGGATACAATGCAGGAAGAGACAGCAGTCTATTTGATGATCCCAGAACAGGACTTATTTGTGGCAGCATGAAAAAATGTCATATCTCCAAGTCATATTTTAACTGATCTCAGGAAAGGGTTTTAACAATGGACAGGTGCTGTGGGTAGCTGCCCTGCTGGACATTAGCGATACTGATACCCTACACAGCCTTTGAAGTTCACTTAATCTTTTGCCCCTCCCATTTCACTGTTTGTTATGGAGGAGCTCTGAGGAAGCTGGGTTCTGGCATGGGGCAACTACAAAGTATTTCAGTGCTGGGAAACTAATGCTTGCACAAATGTAAAGGGTGTTAGTTTAACATGGTTTTCAGACATCACTGGGTTCCAAATTAACCCAAAAACACTTTGATCAGGTTGGTTGGGAGGACAAGAAAAATAAATTCTGTTAGTTGGACAGTCATTGAGCCTGAGGAGAACCCACTGTTTTGGCATACAAACATTTGCTCTGGGACACTCAGCGGTGCTTACGGGAATACCCCACAAGGGACAGAAACATCCTGATGGCTTCATTCTCACCATAGAACAAAAAACTACTGCTAGAACCTGCCAACCACACAGCAGACTCAATATGCATATACTCAATGGGAAATGGCAATAACCTATGTGGGGACTAAAATTTGACCTGAGATATAAAATAAACAAATGAGAACATGGGACTCTTGTCCATACCCCATGCAGTACTTTGCAGGTGTAAACTGGCATACTAAAATTTGGTCAGTAAAGTAGGGGAGAGCAGGAACAAATGTAATACGGACTTCTTAGGTAGATGCATCGAGCTTGACCGACAAATTTCAGGTTAAACACGCAGAATTACCATCTCTCTGCCTCCAACGAACGGCGGGAGAGTTCAATAAATATTTCAGGAGATATTGGCAAATTCTGTTTTGGCTATATGCAAGTGAATTTTTTAACCTGTAGTGTTTTTTTGGCTACTGTATTGTGTGTATTTCAAGGAATCCAAATGTATATAATTGTAAACAGTCTTTTAGTGACTAACAGATCACAGAATAAAAGAACAGATCTCATAGTTTTGAGCATGCTAGCTTGTTGGGATTGCTAGCCAGGCAAAAGTGCAAATACCGTTAAACCGAACGGGGTTGTTGTCAGTAGACTATTAACCAATTGATCGTATTTAAGACTGAACTCAACTTTAACTTTATGCTACATGGTCACATGTGACATCGACTGATACAGCTGTTTGGATCAAACAAACATTAGAAGAGACCTGGAGAATAATGTACAGTCTTAAACTTCCACCAATATAGGCTAGTTAAGTCACAAGAAATATATAAATGTAATCAATGAATAAATTAAAGATTGTATCATATAACATGGAATTGTATTAAATTTCCTTACTTTGAGTTAACTTTAAAGCTATTAAGACTGTTAGGTGTACCCCACGCTTTTTAACCTTGGGGTTAAATGTAACATTTCTCTCTTGGTACTTTTCAGTCAGATTGCTAGTGAATGGTATGTCCCAGAATTTAATTGTGGTGATGTAGGTTATTTGTATTAAAAAAGTATTAATCTATCTCTAGTAATATTTTTCCTGCTCTTCCCTGACTGTTGGTACAAATAGCATCCCAAGGTGTATACATACATTTTTAATAAACATAGCTGTTGTGGAGAGACTCCACATTTTTTTATGTTGCAACATGCTTTTGTTTGTCTCTTCTTTTTTACTTTTTAATTGTACCCAGCATTTTTCTGTGCTGTTTTTAATGTTATTGGTTGTTAAAAGAGGAAGTAAGCTGCACCCTTTCAGAATACCACACACTCTTGTAATCTCAGAGTTGAACAACAAAAATGGTTTGTACCAAGGGAATAATTTCCTGGGGGGATAGGGGGGCATTACAACATCCCCAACATTACATAACAGGCCAAATAACCCCCCAAATAATATAGTATGATGATGAGAAAAATCTAATGTTTGATGGCCCCTGCCAACAGTATTGAAGCCCAGCACTCCTTCCCTCTTTACGGTAACATCAGTAACAACAGCCGCTCATCAGAGACTCTAACCTCGCCATGTACAACATATTGTATCAACACAAACAAACAAAAAATGAAAATGGACACACAGTAACAATTTTATTTCAGTATTGCAATTTGGGCATGACCCCAGACCCCCCTACAAAGTTGCAGTTCTCAGTGTCTAGGCTATGCATTTCAACCCCCAATATTCAGTTACATCCTTGGTTTGTACCCATGCAATGGGCTGCAGAGTAGAGTTCTGCATTAGGACCATATGAGCTCCAGAGTAGGTAGGTTCTGTGTGTTTTTATGTGTGCAAATGTTTGGCTGAGACAAAATGTCCTGGACACATTGTGCAGATTTAGGCTAGCAGAAATGAAGCACAGAAATTGATATATACTTAAAGGATCACTGCATTATCTGGCTGGTGGAATTGTTGTGGATGCATGTCTGTCTCTAATTTTAGACATCATAAAAACATAATTATTCCAGAGACACAAAAACGATGAAATTAATTCCAGAGATGTAGCAAATCTATGACTAATTCCAGATATCTTCGCAACACCCCATTATTCCTTTATTCTGGGAATGCCTACACTCCTCCCTCTGTGTGTGACAAATACTGTTACACTGTAGTCTGAAAAAGATAGACGCATAACTTCTCTATCACTATCATTAAATCTATACTGTATATGTTGACAATAATGAGCCATTTTAGAGAATTAAGAATATGCTAGACTCCACTAAATCCTGCCCAGATACAGTGATGCTGCACATCTGCCTTTAGTGTAAAGAAGGATAAAGCTGGGGCAAGGGGATGGTATAGGGTAGCAGTCTAGACTGGGCCCTGTGCTTTGAAGTGTGTTGCGTTTAGATCAGCACTCTGGAGATCCTTCACTTATCAAGGCTTTATCTTCAACAATTCTGCACATCCTCCTGGTTCCGGGCAGGAGCAAGACATCCATTCTTTTCTTTTCTCCCAAGATCTCTCTCTCTCTCTTCCTGACACACTGCTCTCATTCTACCCTTCTCTCTCCATTTGACACTCTGCACTGTAGTTTATTTATAAAGGGGGCATGCTATAATAAGGAATTTGTTACCCACTATTAAAGTGACAATCTCGAAAATTTCAGTTTCGTTCTCTATGGCAGTGCCAATGGTGAGAAGCGGTAATTGCAGGTGTGTTTTTGGACCTCACTTCCCATAGATCCAACCGGATCCAACCAGTGTCGCCTGTGTGAGGTCAGTCAGTTGGCACGCCAACTATAACACTTACTATTTACTGAATAAAAAACGGTTGTTATAGAAGTAACATTATGTACATACTCATTCGTTGTCTAATATTAGGCTAACTCAAGATGTGTTTACACTGCCGAGCCGGGTTAAAATGCCATAGCAAACCTGGGGTAGAATTAGTTCTTTATCCACCTTTTGCCCGGTATGAACATCTTTACACTGCAGAGAAGAATTTGCGGGATTCGCTGTGGCTCATGCAATTAATGGAGCATCGCGTAGTTCTGGCAGGCCACGAGAGTCAAGCGCTCCGGCTGAATCAGCTGATGGCTCAGCTGAGTGATGTTCGCCTATCACAGTACATTCACTAACAGGGCGGTCTACTTAAACAGCCTCCCTCTACTCATTCGGCTGCTCCTCCTGCATGCAAGCGCTGCACGTTGCTTCGTAAATCTGCGCTTCTTCCTGCAATCCAGCTACGGCATGCTGCCAGTCTAAACCACGTCTGCTTGCTACATGTTAGCTGCTAGTCTAGCTCACAGCCTAGGCACTATGAGGAAGTCTTGCTATTTATTAGCATTGCTCCTTACCTCTAAGCTCTATAGCTGCAGCAGGCAGACGATCCATTTGGGGCCAGCCACGCAAAGCGCTGTTTAAGCGGCATATTCCAGATATTGAGGATACCGGTGCACTGTCTTCACTGCTAACTGGCCAGGGAGCTTCATTCAAGGAGCGCTGCTTTGCGGCGGCGCCGCCCCTCCATGAAGGACGCCATGTTCAAGCCTTGAAGCTGCTGCCACGTCCATATCTGCTAGCTGCAGATTCTTGCCGGGTAATGTCATCAACCTTATTTAAATTCTGCTGAGCTCTGAGTCTAGCGGTAAACGCATAATATACACAGTGTTGCCAACTATTTCTATGGAAAGTAGCTATGGCCTCCTCTAAAAGTCGCTAAATTGACAACACCGAATATACACATTCGATTGCGGGGACGTCTCACAGAGGGGCTGGTTTCACAAATATCGCAAGTCTTTCTCTAAAAGCAGAAACGTTCCAACACATGCAGGCACAAGTTAATGGCATGCTTATTGTCGAGTTTCTCACCACCAGAGTCAACGCTAAATGCTGTCACTGCTAAAGAATCCCTGGCGTGAATCCCTACCTTCCTGAACGCAGTAGAATTGGGTCGTACGCTACATCCCCTACTTGATCAGAGCGGGGTCTTCCAATCAATCGTTTTTACGCGAATTTGGGATTCGTGCACGTAAATCTAAGCGGAAATGTCTGAATTAGGAAACGAAATGAATAAGTTCTCACGCTTGGCTGAGACGGAAAAGTAGGCGTATCGATAAAGAATCTTTGTTCATTGTGAACGGCTAATGGATTAAGGGCAGTCGCTACCACGCAGCTAGTAGATAGCCCCCATGTCTCACACGGGCTACAGTTTGTGTATTTGTAGGCTAATGGCTTACTTCCTGGTGTAACAGTTATTCTGGAAGGATTGGGCTGCGAGATGGCAGTTAAACTCTGGCTTTTATAAATTTGGCAGATTGAACATGGGCGGCAGGGCATGTTGCAAAGAGCAGAGATGCAGAGTCGTCTAAATTGTTCAAAGCTGCAGTCTACCCTTCGCTGAATCGCTACACTACAAGGAGTGTTAGACTGTTACCGGCAAGTAGGCTACAGCCAATGTTGTAAAATGCAAACCAGCTTCGGCTTTCAACTTCAGACACAGAAAGTTTTCTCCACTGATTCACGATTTGCGCTTAAAAAGCCGGTTCCCTATCATCGCGACAGAAAAATGAAAACATTAAAATCATATTGGTGTTAAATCTGCGAGAATACAATTTGGTTGGCTATCTAATTTAGCTGTCAGATCACGATCCTGAATGTTTAGGGATTCCTAATGTCCATTTTAATGAGACAAATTAGGCTTAACGTTGTCTCGTCCAACTGGTTCTCTCAATATCGTGCTGTTGCAAGACGCGAATGCGTACGTTCCGCATTCATAAGTGTATCGTCGTATTCCATGACACTTAAACGGGCGTTTAGGCTTCACAGCGGAGAAGGGATTTGATGTAGCCTTCTCCACGCCATTGCTCTGACCTCTTCACCGTGCATGTGATCAGGCTTGTGACCACACGACTGAGCACATAATGTCAAGGAAAAAATTATACTTCCTGCTACGGACATGCTCCGCATAGCCTAGGTATTGGCCTCGCTGTCTCTACAAATGCTTGCTCATGCGTTGCGCGTCATCCATTGCTCCTGCTCCCGGTTATGGCTGGTTCCAGGCAACTTTGTAGCATGTGCTTTCACAACTTTGTCATAGTTTCTTTAATCGTACATTGCATTTCGTCTAGCTATATTTTGTATACACCTCAAGCTTTTAATAACTGCATTTCCTTATGCTTTGTGGTTCTTTGTGATCTCACCATGGCAAATATGCTTAAATTAGCTATATTTTGTATACACCTCAAGCTTTCAATCTGAGAAAATGAAGGAACTCGTGTCATTATTGCATACTAGCACTGTTTTCCATCCTCTCCTTCATGACCCGGTACCTGTGGTGGCGCCCCCATGCGAGCCCTGAGGAGCCTTCATTGGGAAATGCCATAACGAAATCTGGTTGCCGTCCGCCTCCGTCTCATTGGCAATGTGGTCCCCATTCCGGAGTTCTACACCACCACTCCTGCTCCAGTGCGGTAACGACAGCAGTGATGGTTCCCGGCATCCTCAGTGAACATGTGGACATGTGCTTCTTTCATCCGTTGGCATTGACATAATTTCCGTTCAAAAGCTATGAGCTTTGCAGTATAGGAGCACGGCTGCTACTGTCTACTGGCAAGTACCGGTGTCACAGTCGCCAATGTTTCCTCTATAATCAGTTCACTGCTGCTGGGTGCTACTGCTGCTGCTGCGTTACTGCTACCACTACTGCTGATGTTACTGCTACTGCTGTTGCTGCTGCTGATGCTACTGCTCCTACTGCTCCTGCTGTTTATTGCTGCTGCTGCTGCTACTACTACCGAACGAGGATTCATTACACTAATATGAGTAGTATATTTCCCTCTAATTAGTTTAAATCTCTGTGCTGGGGGGAAATACCAACAAGCTGTTGGTACACATAGCCTAATGATATTTGGTGATTAGTTTGAATGGCCTTGGGCCTACGAGGTAGCTAAGCCACTGACTGACATGCTTGTCACAATCAACAACCTGAGCCGACCAGAGGAGGATGGGTTTCCCCCTTGAGCCTGGTTCCTTCCGAGCTTTCTTCCTATCTGCCACAGGGAGTTTTTCCTTGCCACTGTCGCCTTAGGCTTGCTCCTGTGGGGGTTCAGGCCAGGGTTGTCCATAAAGCACATTGTGACAACTGCCGTAAAATACACTATACAAATAAATTTGATTGATAGAAGCCAAGGTCATACACGTAGGCATAGCCTTCAACATTACAAATAGTATTTTCCCCTGGTTTAATTTTACTCTTGCTTCAGGGGAAAGGCCAAAAAAAAAAAAAAAAAAAAAGCTTGGTACACACAGCCACTAACCCACAATGTTAGAACGGCCTCGAGCTGACCGGATGAAGGGCCCTTCCGGTAGCCGAATGGCGTTTCACATAGTCATCACTTTAGCCGGAGACTAAGTACTAACAACATGTCGGCGTATGGTTGTTTTGGGGGGTTTTTGCTGCTGCCCCCTCCCGTTCTTGTCCATGCATGCTTGTATGGATGGCAGTGAGTGAGGATTCATTTACACTGATGCAGGTAGTAGTATATTTCCCCTGGTTTAGTTTAAATCTCGGCGCCCGAGGGGAAATACCGACAAGCTGTCGGTACACATAGCCTAATATTACATCTCACATAGTATGTTCCCCTGGTTTATTAATTAATAATTAATATAACTATTGGCCTCAGGGGAACATCCAACATGCTGTTGGTACACATAACCACTGATCCACGTAAAAAATAGACGGCCTCAAGCCGAAGGGCTTGACTGGACGAAGGGCTTCCTCCAGGTGGTCGTACACAGTCATCACATCATCGTCGAACGTGTGCTTCGCTGCTCATACTGCTGCTGCTAAGGCTCCTACGCTGCTGCATTACTGCCACCGCGCTCCTGCTGCTGCTACTACCGGCTCCTCCGGTAGGCCTATGCAACGAGTGAGGATTCATTTACACTGACGTAGTCGATAGTATATTTCCCCCGGTTAGTTCAAATCTCGGCGCTCGAGGGGAAATACCGACAAGCTGTCGGTACACATAGCCTAATATCATACCACACATAGTATGTTCCTCTGGTTTATTAATTAATAATACATCTAAGTATTGGCCTCAGGGGAACGTCCAACATGCTGTTGGTACACATAACCACTGATCCACGTAAAAAATAGACGGCCTCAAGCCGAAAGGCTCGACTGAATGAAGGGCTTCCTCCAGGTGGTCGTACACATAGTCATCACATCAGCCGGAGACACTTATTAATAGCATGTCGGCATATGGTTGTTTTGGGGTTTGGCTGCTGGCCTCCTGGCCTTATCCACGCGGGCTGCGTGGTTGGCGGGAGAGCTCCAGAACAGCCATACCGCCAAACATAACTGTATTGCCTTTATTGTCAATAAAGTTCTACTTTGATGACAGTGGTCCTGACAGAATGGGCAATGCACGTTCTCTCGGGAGACAAATGAGTCCACCCCCGCCTTTCCAAATGAGACCATACCTCCGCTACCATGAGTGGGTGTTGGGCGCTACCATTCTCAAGGTGTTGGGCCATCAGGGGACAAGAGAACTACCCCGTAGTTCCACTGCCCTGGGATGTACAGTGCCTGGAGAGGGAAAACTCATGGGTACACCAGTCAAGATCCTCACTGTCTGGTGGTGTAGATGTGGACATTCAGTGCTACCCTGTCGGTTTATATATGCAACTGTTGCTTTGTTGTCACTCCTGATTAGAACATGTTTATCTCAGAGATGGGGTGCAAAACAATGTAACACAAGCCAAACTGCTTTGAATCAGCACATTGATATGAGGCAGAGGAGGGTCCCACAAACTGCTCACCATCATGCCATTGCAGACCACACCCCACCCTGACACTCAGTATCTGAGCATTCTGCCAGTGCGAGAGCTCTTCCAGTCAACAGCGGAATGTGAAACTGTTTTGCACGGTCTCTCATGGGGTCGCATTTAATTCACCAGAGCTGGGGTTGTACCAGTCTCATGTGTAGCAATCTCAATGCTACAGCGATTTTTGCCGCAATTAGTCCCAACAGGTGCATAATCGTGTTTCCACTGATATAGCGAGAAGAGAGAAATCAGTGAGCGCAGTCTTGGAGGAAAGCAATTATCTCCTGAGAGGCGTGTCGTCATTGACAGTAGATTCAGCTTGAGGCCTAGGTACTGAACTCAGGGTGAAAACACTTTTGTTGTGATTGATGTTGATGTGGGATTCCAGTATCTGCATGTGGTTGACAGCTACTGTAACTCCTGGGAAAAAGGTAAAATGAACCAGTCATATAGATATGTTAGAACCCGTATGCCCTTCTGACATTATGGGGCGATAGCAGCATGCACCACTTTCTTGAATGTATGGGGTGCCAGGGACAGCCTGATCAGGCATTTGGTAAATTTGTATGCTTTCACCAACAAGGTGAAATGAAGGTACTGCCAATGATGCTGCACAATGTTCATATGGAAATACACATCTTTTAAATCTGCAAGTGTGATCCCCCACCCTGATTGGGCTCCTGACCTCAACTAGCCAGTTAGCTTGGCAGTGGAACCAAAACGTTGTAATGTAGCTAGCTAATTTTCCCGCCAATGAAAACATTCCGCAGCACTTGACTGTACAGTAACATAACATTATGCTAGCTAGCAGGCTAGCCATAAAGTCTGAAAAATATAAAGTGTGCACAGTCAGCCATTCCGTGTTATTGTAGCTACTGTTTTAAGGAGATAGACAACTGACTTCCAAAATAAATAGAAATGTGGTTGATAAGTTGGTAATTCAATTGTAGTCTAATATAAACAGGTGCTGACGCCGTAAATGACTTTGCTATGGATCCTAGCTATTACTAGCTTGTAGTGTAACGTTAGTCCTTTTGCCAACGTTAACCTCATCGCAAGCAAAATGCATCATTGTAAAAAGCGATTACTAATATAATTCACTTGATTTATCTACTTGGTACCAACATGATCTAAGCAGTACAAGATGGAAATTATTCAAGATGATGTCATTGCCTAATGCTGATAAATATACCCCATCAAACTGTCCTGGTTAATTCTGTTTTATGTCAGTGTGTTTTTCATTAAATACTTGCTAAGAGATTCAAATTCACTGAAAAAAACATTTGTATTCTTTGAGAAGCAGTTAGTAGTTGTGAGGGTGGGGAAGTGTTAACGACCACATGCAACTACAGTGAATTCAAAAGGGGTTTCTTTAAGTTAACCACCAAAGTGAAAACCACTAGGTCTTAGTAAGAGACTTAAGGAGGGGGTAACGAAAAGAAATGACTCAACTCCTTATGGAGAATATCCCAACAAAGTAAATGTCTCAGCAGGAGAATGAAACTAAAGCGTAAGGAGTGAGTAGAATTTTAGTAAAGACTGCAGTGCAGTCTGGAGAAAAGCAAAGAAAATGTGCCTCGTAACGAGGAAGGCAAAAAAGGCGTATTAAGGAAAATAAGGAATAAAGCTAAGGACCGAAGTCTTACTACTAGTCAAAACAAAAAGCTATATTCAAAATCCTATACCATTTTCTTTACCACACTTTTCTCTAAGAGAGCTTTTCACTGTTACCGGCTTTCGAACAGATCTCACGTGAGTGTATATAAGCTCTCTCAATCAGGTGCAAACAATCAGTAGGAATCAAAGGGAATCTCGGAGCGCCTTCAGGCGGTTCCGAAGATTACCAGACTCAGTTCCCTGAATAAGCACTCAGTTTCCTCTACAGGAATACTGAGTAGCCGATTAGCACGAAAAGGTGTCAATTAGCACAAACCACGATGCCGAGTAGCAAACGGAATATGGAACCATGACAGTAGTAGCCTACAATTAAAACCGGAACAGGGCGGCATTGTCACTATCTGCAATTAACTGCAACTAGCAGGACAAGAACTTCAAAGCAAATAGCAGAAACAGTATAATAGCATCTTAATTCAAGAGCAACATATGCCAGTTTTATTATTTATTATTATTAATTTATTCATCACAATTCATAACCATGCACAATGGACATAAGTACGTTAGGCAGGTAACATTACTATTGTTAGAAATAATAGTAATAGTATCAAAATAGCAAGATAATCCAAACAATAATGATGGTGGATTCATGTAATCCGTAGTCAGTGTTTAATATTCAATGTATTCTCATACATGGGTTCTGTGCGGACAACTCTCAGTTCAACCATAACTTTTCAGTGTAGTCAATCAGTGTGTCAAGCACAACCTCATACTTGTTCATGTGTGGGTGTGTCTGTCATGGTTCTGTCTTTTTGTTTCTATTTTTCCTTTTTGGGCCACCAGTTGGCAGCACTTCTCAGTTTTTGTATTTCTTTTCATTCCCTCATTGGTTTCCCGTGTTAATTGTATTATTGTTTTCCATTATTGTCTCACTATTTAATCATTGTCCCCACCTGCCTCTCGTTATCCCTTCCCTCTCATTTGATTATGTATTGATTTCACCTGTGTCTTGTCTATTTAAGTTCTTTGTCCCCTTGACTCGGGTGCTGGTACCTTGTGTTTGTTGCTGACTATATGTATCCGCCCGCTTTCGTCCTGCTTGTGTTTCATGTGTGTTTCTGCCTGCATTCCCGCTTGTGTTCCGCTTCTATGTATCTGCTTGCTTGTATCTGACTGTGTTTCTGCTTGAGTCTCCGCCTGTTTGTGTGTGTTCCACCTGCCCATATTTCTGACCTGCCTGTGGTCCTGTGTTCTGTTCTGTGTTTTTTTTTTTTTTTTTTTTTTTTTGGTTATTTGAGTTTGTGGTCTTGCCCCTCGTGGCCCCTTTGTTTGTTCCTGAGTTTTTTGTATTAAATTCTTTGTGTATATTTACCCTTTTAGTTTTGTGAGTTTTTCCCCTACGTTTGGGTCCATTTCCCCGAAAACCCTGAGTGTCCTTGTAAGCAGGTGCATGCACTGTGACGTAAAACCACACTGACCAAATTGAATTAAATACATATGGTATCTTCTGTGGGGCTCAGAAAAAAATGGTAACTGGAGAGTAATTAGTTTGGTGTGAAGAATTTTGAGTTTAAAGCTTCTTTTGAAAAATCTTTTTAATTTGGCCAGGGTAAATTCATAGTTTTGAATGGACTTCAGTGGGGAAATTTCCTCTCCTTTTTGTAGTTTGTAAGCTTCACAAAAAATGGGCCACAGAAGTCTGATGGTAGGCAATGTAAAACCTGTACCCATATATGGGTTTCCAGAGCAAAGCTTAATTTCTCTCTGGTGTCAGACATGTAATTCACTATTTGGCTGTTCTCAGCTATAGGAAGCTTCAAAGTGCTTGGTCAGCATAGCCTGGAGATAAGACAGAGCAGAAACTGGGGGGTAGCCATTGGAGGAGTAAATGTGTGTGTCTGTGCATGAGTATGGGTGTCAGGTAGTTATGGAGCAACCTATAGTGTGTGCACTTGTGACAACCAATCCTCTCTCAATGATGTGTGGCTTATTCATGAAATGACCTTTTGGGTGAACTCTGACCCAAAATCTGAACATTTTGATACCAACATATCTCCATCTAGGGAGCGAGATATAAGCAGTGTGACAATCAACCACATTTTCCCCTAATTGTGTGATATGTTGCTTACCACTTTTCCATTTGCTTTTTAAAATTACAACAATTTTTTTTAATTATAAAAAAATTGGTGAACAGTATTCTTTTTTTTCATGTACAAACAAATGTCCAAATGTAATATATTATTTTGAAGAAATGAGGAAAATACCATTCATTTCTCCCATGAAAACAAAATCAAAGGGTAAATGGAGCAAGATAATCCAAACAATAATGATGGTGGATTAATGTAATCCGTAGTCAGTGTTTAATATTCAATGTATTCTCATACATGGGTTCTGTGCAAAATCAAAGGGTAAATGGACTGAATTTATATAATGCTTTTATCCAAAGCGCTTTACAATTGATGCCTCTCATTCACCCATTCACACACCAACGGTGAAAGGCTGCCATGCAAGGTACCAATCAGCTCGTTGGGAGCAATTAGAGGTTAGGTGTCTTGCTCAGGGACACTTCGACACGCCCAGGGTGGGGGATCGTACTGGCAACTCTCCGACTGCCAGACAACCGCTCTTACCTCCTGAGCTATGTCGCCCTATTTGTATGTTTCTTAAATTACACAGTGCTGTGTAAGTATGGAACATGCCACCCTGCCATGGTGTAACTTGGCGGGATACCATACCAGCTATCCCAATAATTCATTTTGTCTATATAAAATGCTACCAAAAGGTCACCCACCAAAGTGGCTAGTAAGAGTGAACAAGTTACAGTTTCGGCCAAAGGTTTACATACACCTAGGCTAAAGATTTTCAAACTCAGTTATTCACAACTCCACACACTATATGTTACCATACATATCCTGTGTTAAGTCAATTTGGCTATCCACTTTGTTTCCATATGAGGTCATTTCAAAATAATAGCGAAGAGACAGATTATTTATTTTAGCTTTTATGTATTATATCAGATTTTCAGTAGGTTAAAAGTTTACATACACTTTGCTTAACCTGAATCAAACCCTTGGTAGCCTTCTGCAAACTTCTCACAATTTTTGCCCATTCCTCCTGACAGAATTGGTGTAACTCAGTCAGATTTGTGGCCCTCCTTGCTCTGACACACTTTTTCAATTCAGTCCACAAATTTTATATGGGATTCAGGTCAGGGCTTGGTGATGGCCACTACAATACTTTTACTTTGTGTTTAAGCCATTTTCTTCCGAGGTATGCTTAGGATCATTGTCCTGCACCAGTCCCTTTTCCAGCAAAACACCCCACAACGTGGTGCTGCCACCCCCATGCTTCACACTTGGGATGGTGTTCTTTGAATTGAAAGCCTCGCCCTTTTTCCTCTATACATAGCGCTGATCATTATAGCCAAACAGTTCAATTTTCATCTGACCAGAGAACACTCCTCCAAAAGGCAAGCTCTTCGTCCTGGTGATCACCTGCAAACTTCATTTTGGCTTTTTTATGTCGGTTTTGGAGTAGGGGCTTCATCCTTGCTCGACAGCCTTTCAGGCCATGGAGATGTAGGATTCTCTTAATGGTGGATGTGGATGCTTTGGTATCTGATGCCTCCAACTCCTTCACCAGTTCCTTTTTGTTGTCTTGGGGTTCAGTTAAAACTTTCGGACCAAAGTTTGTTCAGCCCTGGGAGTTAATTTGTGCCTCCTTCCTGAACAATGTAATGTAACAATGCAGTGTCTGTGTGGTCCCAAGATTTTTATATTTGCATAACATTGTTGGTACAGATGCTCGTGGTACTTTCACTTGTTTGGAAATTGCTCCTTATGAGGAACCGGACTTGTGGAGGTCCACAGTTTTTTTTTCTGAGGTCTTGGCTGAGTTGCTTGGATTTACCCATGGTATTAATGGCAAAAATGCAGTGGCTCTAAAGATAGGCCCTTAAATACAGCCACAGGTGCCAATGAACTCCCAATGAACTCCTAATTCTGACAATTAGACAATCAGAAGCTTATAAAAATCATTACATCAATTTCTGGAATCTTCCAGACTGTTTAAAGAGACAGTTAACTAGGTATATGTAAAATTTTGACCCACTGGAATTCTGATATAGAGAATTAAAGCTGAAATAAATCTGTCTCTAATCGATTGTTTTAAAATGTATGGTAACATGAAATGTGCAACATTGTGAAAAACTGAGTTTGAATATCTTTAGCCTAGGTGTATGTAAATTTAGGCCTCGACTGTTCATACCACTGCTGAATTCTACCTATATCTGGCATTACATTTGGCAGGTGGCGGGTGTTTATGTCAAGGCCTGCTTGATGGTGTGGAACCTTTGCTAGCAACTGCTATATCAGGCTCCAGCTTTCTTTTTTATATATATCTCAGTATCAGGCCACGGCTTTCAGTCTGCGATTGAGCCTGCTCTGTTAGTAGCACGGCATAATTTTATAACACAAGCACGCATATTCATAAACACTTTATTGCTTTCAATTGTATTGCTTTGTTTTGTTTGTTTACTTTGTCTAGCTTGTGTATTTATTTACTTGCCTCTATTGCAGAAAAGTTAGACAGGGGCACGCTGGCAATACTTTGGCTTACATCATTTAGTGCAATGAAGCAGTGTATTGTCTGTCTGCTTAGTGATTCCTCCCTCCCTGCGGTGCTGCAAAGCACTTGCAGTATGCTGAGTTTGTTGTTTCCTTTTCAGTCTTGCAATTTTATAACATATTCATTTGCCATTTTACAGCGAAACAACACCAAAACAACAATTGTCAGTCCCGCAGAGCTTGTGTTGCTTTTAAAAAAAAATTGTTTTCCTTCCGACTATGATTGTGACTGACTGTTAGCCTTGAATTCCAGAATTCTACGGATCTGACTATGTAAATGACATGGTCGGCTTAGGCCTACACTCTATGCTGGTCTATATGACAGTCTCTGTGCTATGTTTATGTGCTCACTCTGTGCCGGTTTATATGACAGTCTTTGTGTTATGTTTGTGCTCATACTGTGCTGGTCTATATGACAGTCTCTGTGTTATGTTTATGTGATCACTCTATGCTGGTCTATATGACAATCTCTGTGTTACCACCTTAGTATATTAGCCATTATTCAAATATCACTGCTATGAGGTACTTTCAATAAAGCAGGCCATGTGCTGTGGTACAGTCATTTGATTCTATGGAAGATTCTTGCTCACTCAGGAAACCTCGAAGAACTTGATTTTATTGCCTTTGATTGGTGTCAAAGTCTATCAAATATCAACCAATGCAATTTGTTTTGCATGTATTTTATGCTTTGTGTAGCCTATGCCTAATGACCTAATTTGCAGTGGCATAAACTGAGCACCAATGTGATTTAGCACTTGCTGCATTTGGGAGAGCTGTCCAATGGCCTGATTCCGGTTGCTATCTATGTTACAAGGATATTGGCTATAGCTCAAAATATTAACTGACCTCTAACAGCAAGCATGTCCTACCTGTCATGCCACAGAATATTAGCTAACAAGTACAATCATTTTTCGCATTATTCATTGTGAAACATGGTGACACAAGCCATATAAAAAAGGAACCATTGAGCCATAGACCAGACTAGTTGAATAACCAGCCAATGGACATTTTCATAATTTATTGAAAAAACTTACTGTTGGAATTCATGTGATATAATTATTTTTATGAAAGTAACATCAAGCAAAAAATTTCTCTCAAATTTCTCTGTACAATGAAGTAACCTACTTAAATTATAGCAGGAAAAAACATATCATTAAAAACATGTTTTCAACATACAAAAATGGCAAGCTACTCACACTTTCAAAGAACTGTCTATTAGTCATTCATTTCAAGTCACTTTGAAGTCAGTTTGAATGAAAGACTAATAGACAGTGCTTTGTTTGTACCAGTAATTTGGCATTTTCGTACGCTGAAAACATAATAATTTTTAGCTGACCACATACGGAGACACTCACTTTCAGCTGGCTTAGCTTGCTAGTATTCTCCAGTGAAGCTTGCTACCAAGCACGTTACAATACTGTTCTATATCGCACTCTTTTTCTCCAACAGAAATGATTTATGTCATGAAAAGTGATGAAGCGCCGTTTTTACAACACATAAATAAGCAGCATAACATGGTTCATGAAGAACCCACTGTAACGTAGCTAACTAACCATGTGAATAACAATACAGCCTGTGGCTAGCACAGAAGCTAGTTATATTACTAACCAGTTTAGCCAACATTGTCTTTTATAAGCATGTAAAAGTCAACATGAATTTGTATGCATACTAAAACTATTGAAAAATGCTTTTAGCAGACGACATACAAAGAGTCGCTCAGCTTGTTACTAGTATAGAGGGTATGCATTGACGTCACTTTCCCACCGGAATAGGCCCCCTCAGTCGGACTGAGTGGCAAAACATGCTGCGACATGGCTGCCTTTAGTAGAGGAAACTGCAAAACCGGGAGTAAAACAAACGATTATCTGCTTAAATTAAAGGCAGTTGGACTCGACAGTGATCCTTACAACTTACCAAAGAACCAGTGGTTGTGGAAGTATGGGTTTTCTTCATTCTTTTAATGTTTTTACATTTCTTCTTATTAAAGATTGTACTGATCAAGAATATATTTAAATGTATGTGATTATGGGATGATCTCTGAAGAACAATAGGTATTCTGTGTTATGTCTATTTGTAACTAAGGAAAGACAGTGGTCTCCTTGTACACTGATGCATACTACCTACAGAATCTTTGAACCCCAGTTGCAGGAGGGAAAACTGTAAACATTTACTTAGTGGAATTTTGTAAGTAACGTCTGTTGGGAAACAGTCTTGTGCAGAAGACCTTTGAGTTGCAAGAGAAGAGAAAGGATACTGACTAGAAAGAACTGATTTGCTATATCTAGTAAATGTATAGATTAAATTCTATTAAAATGAATGAATGAAAATCAAAGTAATCACGGCAACAGTAATGATATAAACATAGTTTGTTAGAACATGGTGGTGTGTATATGAGTCAATATTTCAGTTGTATTACAGCATGTAGTGAATGCATGTAAAGTGCATGTACTTTGGAACTGGAAGATGGAACAATTGTTAACCATGAGGACAAATACTTGTTATTCAAGTCATGCATATACATTCCTCTGTAAATGTGTGCAGCGAAATATTTGTTATTGTTAATGGAAGATTATATAATAGTTATTGTTAAACTAACTGATGAAACATATGTTTGACCTAGCCTGGGATTGGTTATTTTAAAGGGAAGATACATCAGGGTAGGAGGAGATCTGGTTGTATAAAAAGGATGTAAAACATAATGCGAGGAAGCTCTCTATGTGTCTTTATGGTACTGGAGACCTCCTGTAGGTCTACGTACATGAAAAGGATTATTTATTGAAGAGAATAAAAAGGTTATTAGAAGAAATCATAATTTCTAGTCTTTATTCTTGCATCACCGACTCTAACCTAAGAAGGGGTTTTCCTCCACATGGTCCATGGACATTCAACAAGAAATCGGAGCTATCTTTTTACAGACTGCCGAAAGCTAAAGAAAAGAGAAGCAAATGGATCGCTGCAATTCGCAGAAACAACTGGAATCCAGGCACCGAAACGTGGATTTTCGGTTGGTATTTTGTGTCAGATATGTTGGATTTTTGAGTAAAATCATATCTTAGTGTTAGCTAGCCAAGCATATAAATTATCTAACCATCCCCCCTTTGTTTGTAGAACACAAGGCTCATCGTCATGGATGTTTTTTAAATAAATGCTGACAAAAACTTTACAGTTACGCAGAATATAAATGAAAGATGCTAAATATTTAATTGATGAGTAGGCAATACAGTACATAACTTAAGGTATGATTTTACCCTAAAATCCAACATACCTGACACAAACTGACAACCGCAAATCCATGTTTCGGTGCCTGGATTCCAGTTGTTTCTGCGAATTGCAGCGATCCGTTTGCTTCTCTTTTCTTTAACTTTCGGCAGTCTGTAAAAAGACAGCTCCGATTTCTTGTTGAATCTATTTGTACAGTCAATCGCACAACAGCTCTTTCCCATTTTATATGTGTTTTCGTGGCATTCAAGCTGAACGCTAACTCTGCCACTCAGTGGGTGTAACCCATGGTGTAACCGCAGTGACTTCCACTTACTGTGACGTCATGTGCATACCCTCTATTGCAGCAGGACCAAGCAAAACGTCCTGCGCCTGCGAATCTCACACTAGCCACGTTTCCATTAATTGAAATATCGCAAAAAAAGAAAAAAAAAAAATGCGAATTAAGAGTGTTTCCATTATCTGGTTTGGAGCGAATGAACCAGGCCACGCAACGTGTAGTTACGTCAGAAGTTGGCAGTATAGGCTACGTTATGCATGGCTGTAATAAACGGAGTAGAAGAAGAGGTTGCAAACCGGAAACAAAACAAGTCTACGAGTGAAAAACTATAGCGAAAAATGGAGAGAGGTCTTCAGGAATTACTTTCAGTTTGGCAAGTTGTAATTGTTCTTTCAAGTCAGCTAGTATTAATCATGTTTCATGCTATACGGAGACGAAGAGAATGGAAACAGCTGATCAGTCATGTGACTTAAATGTTCGCTAGGTCAGAACTTATTTGAAAAACTGTTTCCATTTCTCATTTTGCCCATTAACTCTTTTTCGAAGAAGGCAAAAACCACCTCAAAAAACCTTTTTTGCGAATATGAGGTAATTTTGCGCATTTTGCTGTTCCCTAAATAGCAAAATGTGCATCAAAATACTTTTATGGAAACACGGGGGGCCACTGCCAGCTACTGGCATCAGCTGGTATCACGCTGGCTACCAGACAGACAAAAAGATTCGTACAGTAATATGTATTAGGGATGGGCATTTTCATTTTTTTTTTTGTGGTTGACGACTAACAAGAATTTCAGTCGATTAGTCGACTATTCGTGACGTCATCACCCCCCCCCCCCCCCAATATAGACCATTAACAGCACGTAATTACCATGAAACAAAGTTACCAGTACATAAATATAACTACAACAGGTGCTATTTAAAATTATTCTTTTATTTTTCCAAATAGGCCAAGTGCTACAGTGACCCGAACAAAAATAAGTCTTACTAGTAGGGGTGGGCGATATGACGATATTAGATCGTGAATAATTAAAATGTCTCCACGATCTGCCTTTCCAGAGAGATCGGGAATATCGGGCTACAGTGAAACTGCACATTCTATCAGTTGCACTGACAACGCTCATACACAGCATCCAACGTTGTTTTCTCAGCCAAACCTAAAATCACACTATTCGCTAGTCCCTGTTGCGCCTCCCCTAACAGACACACCAATAAACCAATAATAGCAAACAGTACGTAGCGCCTTGGATTTATTTTCCTCCCCCTTTTTTATTTGACAACATGGCAGCATGGCTGACACTACGGAGAAGTTGGTCAAAGTTTGCAAAGAAAATATTCGCACATCAAACATGAAAAAGAATCATGATCATATTGTGGATCGTGATCATGCCTGAAAAAAATAGTGATATGATATTTTTGCCATATTGCCCACCCCTACACCAGAGATGGCAAAATGAAAATCAGTCCTACCAGATTAGTTATTATAAAGGAAAACCAGCATGTCAACGTGTTCTGGGGATAGGCGTGTGCAAAGCAAATAGCAAGAAATCAAGCTTGTTCAAATGAAAAACGTTTCAGCTAAAATTAATAATAAATTCACTACTTTCTAGCCAGCTTGCCAGGTTAAAGTTATTGTGGTTATGTTCAGTTTAATTACTTCAAAATCAAAACACGACTTAAAAGAAAACATTGGTAGGTAGCTAATAAGCAAATCTAGCCTTACAATCAAGGTTATTTGATGCTTACAATCCTATTCAAGTTAGCTAGCAATGCATTTGTTACTTTCTAGCCAGCTTGCCAGGTTAAAGTTAATTGTGGCAATTCCTTATGACAATTAATTATTTCCCACCACGTAAGTAATTCAGTTCATGTAAACCTAACGTTGATACACACTCCTCTCTTGAGCGTCTAGCAGCGATCTACTCCACGTAGATCATAAACCCTTGAATATAAAAACGATTCATTGAAATTGGTTGAGAAATGTAAACTTTATAGTGCTTTTTATCCAGAAAAACCGCAGCTCCCCCGTTTACTTGTATTTGTTTACAGGCCAGTCTTGCCTGGACCAAATGCGGCGACGTTGATGTACAATCCAAAGGCCAATGTGGCATCTATGTATATATGTCTGTGGCTCCACCTATTTTTATACGGTCTATGGACTCCTCCTCCTAGCTGTCCACTGCCGTTATAATGTGATGCGTGTGCTACACTTATTAGAGTCCGGGCGGAAACAAAATCATGAATAGTTTCTCAGTCGTGTAAAATAATAATAAAATAGTAATAAAATCAATAATTATTGATATCAGCTAGTCGACGTCACTGCCCAAGTCGACTAATCGATTAGTCAAATAATCATGCCCATCCCTAATATGTATCTCATGAAAAACACGTTTTTCAACATACAAGAATGGGAAGTTACTCACACACAAGGTTGCTAACGTTAAAACTTGCTGAAAATGCCGAAAGCGGAATTGTCCTGGGAAGATTTTACAGATGTAAAAGCAACAGTTTAAATGTTGTATTTTTAGTTAGAAAGCAAGCCAGTGTACTGAGTTTAGAGATTTGCTGCAGTCGGAGGGGGGAATTGGACCCCGGTCTCTCGCCCTGTAAACAGTTCCAAGCAAAAGATAAAGGCCCTACCCACTTGGTTATGGGGGAAGTAGACATCAGAGATACAAAGTTGTACTGTTTCAAACGTGCACACTTGTATATATGATAATTTTGTGTTTATATCCAATGTTTTTATTGGTTGATGTACGTAAAATGACCAACGGGGAGACATATTCTTTGTGGGCTAGGAGCATTTGTGGCAGGAAAAAGAAGAAGGAGAAAATGCAAAATCCCCTTAGTTTGGGGCTTTAATGTGTGGACATGTGAAGTTGTTTATGAATTCTGTCTGTTGAAATGGGGTCAGAATGTACAGAAATTAATGTTTTTAAGGGCAGAGAGTCTGTGGCTGTTGGGGTTATTTATGTGGGGAACCCTGGCTAATTCTCGGTGCTGTATAGGTATGGGGCATGCCCCGCCAAGGTGTAACTTGGCTGGATGGCATACCTGCCATCCCAATATTTGTTATTGTCATTACATTACATTACATTACAGGCATTTAGCAGACGCTCTTATCCAGAGCGACTTACACAACTTTTACATAGCATTTTACATTGTATCCATTTTTTTTTTTTATACAGCTGGATATATACTGAAGCAATTTTGGTTAAGTACCTTGCTCAAGGGTACAACGGCAGTGCCCTACCTGGGAATCGAACCTGCGACCTTTCGGTTACAAGCCCAGTTCCTTACCCACTGTGCTACACTCTGTCATAATTGGACATGCCCTGTATTGTGTAACATTTGCAATAAATAAATAGGTTCACGTGTCTCCTGTCTGTCTGTGTTAGAGACACAGATATGTATCTGTGATTTCTGTTAGAGGTGCATGTAGCTGCTGTGTTGCTCTATTTGAGGTGCATGTATCTGCTGTCTTTCTGTGTTACAGTTGCCTGTGTATGCAGTCTGTTTGTGCTAGAGGGACATTTCTGCTGTCTGTCAGTCAGAAGTGCATGTACCGGTTGTGTCTCTGTGTTTGAGGTGCATTTATCTTTTGTGTCTCTGTGTTTGAGGTGCATGTAACTGTTGTGTCTTCATATTGGTGGCTGTTGTTGCCTCTATGCTATGCAGCTGCAAAAAGTATGTCAGTCTGATCACAGTTCTACTTTCTTTACTAACAAAATAATGGCAGCAAATTATGAAAGCAATGAAAAGGTTACAAAACAATATAGAAAACATTTGATGTGGACATCTGAAGTCCAATGAATTCCCATGATCATGTTTCTGGAACTTTCCCAAGTGACTCTTAAAAGTGTGTGACCTCTGATTGGAGGGCTTGTTTAGTTTTTCCATGCATTCCATGCTTGGTGGGGCAGAGAAACACTATGTGCTCAGTGTGGGCCACTGATGGAAGAATGTATGTACCACATGCTCAAAATACTGGCTGTATTTAAGGCTCTTTAGAGCCACTGCCTTTTTGCCCTTGATACTATAGGAAAATCCAAGCAACTCAGCCAAGACCTCAGAAAAATAATTGTGGACCTCCACAAGTCTGGTTCCTCCTTAGAAGCAATTTCCAAACAACTGAAGGTACCACGAGCATCTGTACAAACAATTTTATGCAAATATAAAAATCTTGGGACCACACAGACACTGCATCGTTCAGGAAGGAGGCACAAATTAACTCCCAGGGCTGAACAAGCTTTGGTCCAAAAGGTGAACCCAAAGACAACAACAAAGGAACTGGTGAAGGAGTTGGAGGCTTCAGATACCAAAGTATCCACATCCACTGTTAAGAGAATCCTACATCGCCATGCAGAGCCGGCCCTGACCAATTTGTTGCCCTAGGCAAGATTTTAGCTGGTGCCCTTGCATCGCAACCAATTCTACATATACATATAAGACTAATCAATAATGAAAATGCAAAGGCTTACAACTATTAATTACAAAAGGGGATGGAAAAGGAAAAGAATTTTAATTGACTATTACAAGCAGGGCTAACGTTAGCTAACTAGACTTCTATAACAGCTTGGCTAAATACTCAATTCTGATTGGTCCAAGGGTGGGCATTATTTCTCAGTAAAGGGACACCTCAGCCTTTTAACAGTTCTAAAATCAATGCGCTACAAACTCCAGCATTCTAAAGAGGAAAAAACAGCAAAATTATTCTTTCGATTTTGAAGTTGTTACATCCCCCCTCCCCTTTTCAATGTCCAATTTTGCAATAGATGGCAATGTTGAATCATGGTTCTAGTTACTGGCTTCGTTTAGGGATGCCAACCATCCCGAAAAATACGAAACCGTCCCTTATTTGGACAGTAGAATAAGCGTTCCATATTTAACTCATGGCTACGTGACGCATTTTCATCCATATCTTTGTGAACGATTATGTTTGTAGTAACCGCTGTTTTGAATACAATTCAATAGTTAGCTAGCTAGTTAGCTGGGATAACAACCATGCTGTGAGACCATTCTGACTTAAAACGCAGAATTTGGCTAGGTGACAAGTGACGGCGAACCTATCATAAGCTAACTGGCATTCAAACCCGGTTTCAGAGTGTCTTGGAAAAACGCAATGTCTACACTGCGAGACGGCAACATTTTAAAAAGTAAGACAGAGCTAAGGAAATTAATTTGATTGAGTTATGGTTTCATATAGTTTTCTTAAATAATGTAATGACAAAAATGACCAAAATTGCTGCTAGTTGTATGGTATAAAACAAGAAGGAACAATTTTTTCTTGACAGAATCGTTGGTTTCATAGAATTAACGATCAGAGGTTTTTGCTTAACAACGGTGCAAAAAAAACTACCAACCAGAGTTTTTGTATAACAACGGTCCAAACAGAACTACCAACCACAGTTTTGGTTCGTGCAGCACACTTAAAAGAAAAAGTGTATTTCTCAAAATTATGTTGTAGGTTATTCCCCAAACACCTGAATAGTCTTTTCAACTTTCCCTAATGAATGTAACGTGGGAGTAACTGACGTTAACACTAGCTATTTATTAAATTAGCAACGTTACTATCGTCCAAAGTAAGCTAGTAACACTCTGCTGCAACGGTAACTACTATGCAATAGATAAACTATTCATTCATCACATTACCTGTGTCTTTTTCCCGTTTTTCCTCTCATTCTTTTTCTTCTGTATATATATATTTGAATTAGGCTACTGATGTTAATTGTATCACGTTTCACGGTCAGTTTCACTCACTAGTTCAGATAACTCGCCCATCCCCCACAATCAGAAAATAGGGTCTATTTAATAGGCTATGTAGTTATGTTGTTGTGGGCTTTTTTTGTAATATTTCGAAATAATAGTATTAAAATAGTATTAGTAAAAAATAGTAAACCAGTAGTCCACCCTATGGATGGACGGCACCCCTAGCATTCGCCTATACCGCCTATACCTTGGGCCGAGCCTGTCGCCATGGCCTGCAAGGTTGTCCCGCACGAAAGAAGCTCCTACTCCAAGACCGGCATAAAAAAGCCAAAATGAAGTTTGCAGGTGATCACAAGGATGAAGACCTAGCCTTTTGGAGGAGTGTTCTCTGATCAGATGAAATAATAATTGAACTGTTTGGCCATAATGATGAGCGCTATGTATGGAGGAAAAAGGGTGAGGCTTTTAATCCGAGGAAACACCATCCCAACTGTGAAGCATTGGGGTGGCAACATCATGGTGTGGGGGTGTTTTGCTGGAAAAGGGACAGGTACACTTCAGAAAATAGATGAGGAAGGAGGATTATCTAGAAATACTGAAGCAACACCTCAAGAAATCAGCTAGAAAGTTAAAACTTGGTCGCAGCTGGGTCTTCCAGCAGGACAATGATCCTAAGCATACCTTCAAAGTTGTAACAAAATGGCTTAAAGACAACAAAGTGAAAGTATTGGAGTGGTCATCACAAAGCCCTGACCTGAATCCTCGGACCCTGAAAAAGCGTGTCCGAGCAAGGAGGCCCACAAACCTGACTAAGTTACTCCAGTTCTGTCAGGAGGAATGGGCAAACATTCCTGCAAAATATTGTGAGAAGCTTGTGGAAGGCTACCCCAAGCGTTTGATTCAAGTTAAGCAATTAAAAGGCAATGCCACCAAATACTAACAAAGTGTATGTAAACTTTTAACCAACTTAAAATCTGATATAGTACACAAAAGCTTAAATAAATCAGTCTCTTAGCTATTCTTTTGAAATGACCTCTTATGGAAATAAAGTAGATACATTAATTGACTTAACACAGAAAATGTATGGTAACATGAAATGAGTGGAGTTATGAAAAAATGAGTTTGAATGTCTTTAGCCTAGGTGCATGTAAACTTTTGGCCTCAACGGTAAAAATGAGTTTCCCGCAAAGATTATACAGATGCAAAAGCAACAGTTTAAATGTTTTATTTTTAGTTACCCAGGACGTGTAATGAGTGAGAGGTTTTCATGAGTCTGAGGGGGACTTGAACGTAGCCTCAGTCATCCAAAAGTGTCATAGGCAGACGTGTTACCCAGTGAGACCCCCCTATTTTAAACGAGTGCACTTCCATATGTCATTTTACATTTAAGGTACAATCAGATATTATTTGTGGGCTTGGAGCATTTGTGATGATGTAATCAGGCAGAAAAAAAGGAGAAAATGCAAAATCCTCTTAGTTTGGGGCTTTATTGTGAGGACGTGTGAAGTTGTTTGTGACTTCTGTCTGTGGAAATTGGTTTAGAAGGTACAGAAATTAATGTTTTTAAGGGCTGAGCGTCTGTGGTCATTGTGGTTATTTCTGTAGGGAACCCTGAAAAGTGCCAAACTCTCAGTGCTGTATGGTACAGGGGCATGCCGACCCTCCAAGGTGTAACTTGGCTGGATGGCACACCTGCCATCCCAATAAATCAGTAAATAGATTTATACATAATTGTTGAAACCGTACACAAAAGGAAAATACATTTATGTATTTATTTGTTTGTTTGATTGGCAGAGTAAATGCTCTATAGGTTCACTCATTACTTCTGCTCAATAACATATGATTCCATTCTGAACACAACATTACCTCTGAGAGGCAAGGCTTCGAAAAAGCTTCTGGTGGGTGTTTCCCGAGTTCAGCAGTGCCTTATTGGAGTGAAATGAGTCCCAGGCACTACTGGAAATCCTTGTGTTCCTGTAGTCAGGTATTGCTCTTGCAGTCAGTAAGGTGTCCTTTTTGATTTGCCATTCAAATGCGATCCAGACAGCTCCCCAGCTGCCCTGCCTCAAGGCGAAGTTGTCACGCGAGGTCTGCACTTACAGATTTCCTTTACGACATTTAATAGCAAATTCCAACTTTGGATTTAAACATTCCCGATTTCTAGGTGGTTACACTATTATTGTGGTATTAATTACATATAATAATAATAATTATAATAATAATCACAACAACTACAGCAAAACGAATAATAATTGGAGGAAGAAGAATTATTATTGTTATTATTATTGTTGTTGTTGTTCTGTTACTAGGCTAGCTGTCGACAGCCTCGCTTCTATTCGACATGTTTTCCCGGTTCTGGTTCCTTTTTGTGAACATGGATATTGTTTCAGTGTTGGTAGGAAAAGCAACGCACGGCTGTAATAATCCCGGTCTTTATATGGAAAAAATACCTAAAAGGCACACCTAAAGTTAACTGAAGTTTGGTCCCCCTCAACAATTTATATCCCATGAAATCTCCAAGCTAGGATTCCGACAACTCTGATTCGCTGGCTCTCCCCCGTACGCCTGGTCCACACCGCTTACTTCGCCTGTGCGTGACGGCTACTTCGCCGGACTGCTGCGGCTCGCATGCATGTGCGTGTCCACACCGCCAGCGTTGCTGCTGCGGCGCTGCTACTGCCAGCCCTATCTTTCTACATTGAGTTTTCCTTTGATAATGGCCATCAATAATAGAATGTTTGATTTCATTTCATTATAAATTTAATTTATATTTAGTTTAGACAGAAAAAGGTTAAGAAGCGTGTGCTCAATTGTAAATATATATATATATATATATATATATATATATATATATATATATATATATATATATATATGTCAGTTATGTAATTTTGCTGGTATGATGTCAATATGACTATCAACAGCGTCTAAGGCGCTGCTCGAGCCTCGCTGCAGCGGCGCGTCATCTAGAGTTTCGGCGTGGAGCCTATTTTTCACGCGTGAGGCGCGCGGTTCTCAGCAAAAATAGACAGCGAAAAGATATGTTGATAGTCATATTGACATCATACCAGCAACATTACATCACTGACACCTTTCACTATAGTTTCAATGTCTAGGCTATATGAATATGTCACACACATGAAAAAAATGTGAAGGGATTGCTGTATTTATTTATTTATTTATTATTATTTTTATTTATTTTATTTATTTATTTATTTATTTATTTATTTATTTATTTATTTATTTATTTTACAGCACACGCTTCTTAACCTTCTTCTGTCTAAACTAAATATAAATTAAATTTATAATGAAATGAAATCAAACATTGTATTATTGATGGCCATTATCAAAGGCAAATTCAGTGTAGAAAGATAAGGCTGGCAGTAGCAGCGCCGCAGCAGCAACGCTGGTGGTGTGGACACACACATGCGTGCGAGCCGCAGCAGTTCAGCGAGGTAGCCGTCACGCACACGTGAGGTAAGCGGTGTGGCCCAGGCGTTACAGTTTTCAGATGACCCCCGCCCCCCTTACGCGTGGACACAGAAAGGGGGCATCATCAGCGCAATCAAATAGGCGCACAGAGCTGCCAGATCGGAAGAGCGCAGAGAGGTTTTCCATTCAGAAATAACTCTCGGGTGGAGTTAACACCGCAGACGTATGGCAAATGAATCCATAACATTTTTATTTCAGTGAAAACGTGCTTGTTCCCCTACTGGCTAGACATTGTCACCAGTATTAAACTTGATTTTAGGAACTTATCAACTTTACCTGTGGCTGTGATTTGTGGCCATGGATACCCGCATGCGATGGAAAGTACAACCGTGGGCACAAGACCTTGTCCTTCCATTAGCAACAGTTATTATTTTTCTCGCTCCGCAAGTCCGTTCAGGTAAGTGACACATAGCATCGTGTCTCAGTACCTTTCTACAAGGACCTTATTTGCTGAAGGAAATGTTAACCGTCCTATATATCCGACAATATTTCCAGTGCAATTATATGAGCACATCCCACGCATTCCACGCCGTTTGTGATTCATAGCGGAATTTTTTTTTTTTTTTTTTAATTTCTGTGAATGCCATTTGATCACTTTTTATCCAAGCCTTTTCTGTTTAATGGCAACATATGCCTATTAATGCGAGATGTTTCTGTGCGTACCGTGTTCACTTGTGTCACCACCTTGCAGTCCCTGTTCGGCACTTCGGTCAAGTAGATTCTGTTTCCATATTCAAATTCATGTTTTTCTCAAACAAACTCAAAGCTGGGATTCCATATATGTGAATTCTCAGAGCCTATATGCAAAATGGCTGGCTGTTGATTCCAAAATGTTAATGTTTCAGATACAATAGCAAGGCCATCCTTCAGGATGTATTGCCTGACAAAGCATTCTAATTATTAAAAATAAAAGCATTGGGGAAGGGAGACGGCCTTCTTGAGCACTTTTTGTAATACTGAAGTGAGGACAGTCATGGTTGGCCATTACAACAGTGCCGGAAAAGTTGAAGTACGTCAAGTAGCCTACTGAAACTTCTTCATCATATGAGTGCAAAATCACATTTATATTTTTATATAGACAAAAAGATAAGACCAAAAAGATAAAACCATTCAAGATGACCAAACACCTTTTTGGCATCAACTGATGCAGCACTTCACAAGAAGATGCTGTTCCCGCAGTTCAATGTACAAAATCTATTTTTTAATTAAACTGGCTTTATTCATATGGATCGTTTTATATAATACCCCTTCCAAAATAATGGCAAAACACCTAGGCAAATAGTTTAATATTAGAAGGGACTGAAGCTTAAAGGCATCTTCAGCAACGATTGTAATCTTTTTGTTGTTTATATTTTTGTGAGTTTATTGCTTTGTTTTCTTCTGATCTGAAGTCCCAAATTATACAGATGTTTCAAATATTTATATTCATATGAGTGGACCCAGTTCATACAAAAGAATATGAGAGAATTTCATATTGATATCATCCATGCCCAGAAGTTTAGCCTTATTCAACCCTTGTAAAGAATATTTTAGTTCCTTAAGTGATATTGAACACAGCTCACTTTGGAAAGAAGTCTGAATAATGCAATTAAAAATTAACTTTTTTGATTGATTGATTTATTGATCGGTAGTTCAACTGAGTGATTGGCTGATTGATTAACTGATTCATAAATTGACAAATTGATTGATTTATTGGCTGAATGATTGATTGGTGTATTAATAAAATGATAAGCTAAAGGATTAACTGATTGATGTACCAATTGACTAATTGAAGGTTGAGAGAGGAATAGTCAAGACTGCTGCATTGTGTTCAGACAAGGTAGCAGTATGTGTTGATCCTGTGTCTCACTAAAAATCCAAAAAACCTCCTGCTACAAACCTCACTTTAGTCACTGTCTGTACCAGGGCAGCTATACTAAAACAACCAGTTCTAAGGCAACTACCTGGGCAGAGTGCACACACCTTAGGGCTTTTCTTTTATGGGGCTGTCATTTAGCCACAGCTACAGAAAGTGGATAGATCAGAGAAGTCAGTGCAGATTATGATTGTATAAAACACCAGATGAACATGCCCACTCGCCTAAGAGCAATGATTCAGCCTTGCTAGTTCAGCACTGGGAAATGGAAAGTAAAAATCTAGCATGATGGGACAGCTACCCCACAGTGCTCTATTTAAAGCCAGGAATGTGGTATCAATGTTTTTTAAATATATTTGTTGTAAGAAAACTAGCACTTTCATATTATAATCCTCTTAACAGTGATTTTGAAATCACTGAAAGTGAATTATTCTTGAAATATATATATATATATATATATATATATATATATATATATATATATATTTCATCTCTGGACATAATGGTATATCTGGGCATTACAACATTGTACTTTATCTGGGATATGACACTGTTCTGTATGCATCATGAAAACAGACAAACCATTGTTATATATCTATTCAGTGAATAAAATATCTGTGTTGTGATTGGCTGGCATACCTTCCCTTAATATTGCACTTTCAGGTGTGATGTAAGTCAGGAGTCGGGCCCAGTTTGATATATATATATATATATTTTTTTTTTCATATGAATTTCATATTGATATTGACAATATATCAATTTCACTAATAATTAAATATTTAATATTTTGAGTACAGTATAAATATTATTTCACAACAATCCTTCAATTAGAAACCATTGTAAATAAATAATATTTTAAAAAGTAGTAATAGTAGTAGTAATTACAATAATAATTAAAGTAACAATAATCATGTGTTAAATTTTGTATGTCTTTATGGCACTGTGATCACTATCCCTATGTGTCTCCACTATGATGATTTTTCCTGTGGTTATTTCCCACTGGAAAATCTGAATATTTTATTATGCTCCTGCTGTAAGTGGAGATTGTGAAATAATATTCACTTTTAATTCAAAACGTTTCTACAAAGAAAAAATGCTGTGGTGTACTTAATCATTATATTGTATATTCATAACACTCACACAGTGTGCTAATAAATGTAATGCATGTCTGACACAAACATTCTTATGTTATGTGGGTTATGGTTGACACAGCTGGTCAGCATGTGGTGAGTTATTAAACTTACAGTTGAGCCCAAAAGTTTACATACACCTAGGCTAAAGATATTCAAACTCAGTTTTTCACAACTCTGCACATTTCATGTTACCTTACATTTCTTTTGGCAAGTCAATTAGGGCATCTATTTGCACAAAATCAATTTTTTTCAGTTTTAACAGACCTCATCTGGAGCACCATTTTATGTTGTATTGTTCATTTTTTTCATGACTTTAATGGGTTGATGTGGTTATATATAGTCTGTCTGGTTGGGTTGACCTTCTTACTAGTCCACAGCAGAATCAGCATCCTACATTCTATGTGGATTGGGTGGTCACATACTGTAGCTGGATGGTCCCTTTCGGCTGCATAGTGGTCCTTCTTTCTGGCTATAGGTCTGCTGGTTTAGATCTCTCACTCATAAGTTTGTAAGATTCAATATTTATTTAACAGGCCTAATTATTTCTAAATTTGTATTTGTCTTTATTTTTTCTTTAGATATTATTCATTTCTGCACTGTACGCCCAAAGCAAAACTGTCAAAAGTATGGCTGTAATTTATCCAGAATGATTCAAAATGGGACGTGCTTTTGCTATCAAAAAATGTTTTTTAATGTCTTCATTTGCTCATTCTTTTAAAGAAGGTAGACAACCTGTTCAGGTTTTAAAAGTTATTGTTTTGGCAGGGGTATTGTCAAAATGTGAACGATACCAATCCCTAGTCATTAAATAATACTGTGGAGTTTGCATGTGAAATGACAGAGAATGCATTTCAGAAATATAAATGTGTTTCCCGCAAAGATTATACAGCTGTAAAAGCAATAGTTTAAATTTTTGACAATTATTAGTTAGCAAGCAAGTCACTTCACAATATTCCTTCAAAAATCATGTGAATATATTAAAATATATACTACAAATGTAAATGTTAAATTACAAATAAACATGCAGGGCTGTCTTGTGCATATAACGTGAAATGAACACAGCCTGAATTTTTATTTCTAATTCAACATTTCAATTTGTAATATATATTTTAATATATTCAAATGTGTTTTTTGAAGGAATATTGTGAAGTGACTTAACCAAAGGAATGTAGCTCCTCTCTGGACTACAGAGCTCGTGATCCAATCTTTGATCTTGCAGAGCATCACTGATTTGAGATGAGCTGCTTTACATAGAGTATGTACACACTTTGAACGGTATTGCTTAAAATATGTGCAGTAAAGTTTTATTCTGTTTATAATGCACATTCCTAGGTGATTAGTTATTTGAATTAGGAACAGGACTGTTGTAAATACTGATTTCTGCTTCTCTGTGTAACAAGAAACAGATCATATGTCTCATAACTGGTTGGGAATCTTTACTGACCTATTGCCTATACAAAGAGTCAATAAGGACGTGGCTGATGTTCATGTCTCTGAGAGAAAAAAATTGAAACAGGATGATTTATCTGTATGCATTTGTTATATATGTAGTGTACTTATTTTATCACAAATCCATATTGCAGTTAATATAATCTATAGGCCTACTTGTTGAGAAAAAAAAAATGGAAACACAAAAGGGTTATGTATTGTTGTGGGGTCAGTATGTGCTGTCTTTGGTTTTGGTGGAATTATACCCGACTGCACTCATTACATTGGTAGCTGCCTTATTGTGAATAAGATCCGACAGAAAGTTAATGAACAATTACAATTTTGATTACATTAAAATAATGTCATGATTAATCTATCTATCTTGCTAGATGCTAGCTAGCTAGCTAGAACCTTCTAGGACTTCACAAAAAGAGCGATATTGTGTTGACACTCAATAAAAAAAGATTGCAATTCTAAACTGTTTCTGGTTCAAATATTTTGGGAAAGGAGAACATTGCATATGTATTGAGTGAGCGAAAGTGAGCGAGTGAGAGAGAGAGAGAGAAAGAGAGAAGGGGTCCTCGCAGAGATGACACATGCAGAGCCCTGAAGCATGCTGAACACTGTGATGGATGGTCTTGTGACACCTCAGAGTTCACCATGACACCCATTTGCAGACGTACATGCAGAATGCGTTCATTTTACGAGCCCTTAGTGGCTTCATTCACTTACTCTCTTTTCCAAACATTACTGGGTGGGCCCGACTGGCTAGTAATGATTTAAGGCTTGGGGATCATTGATTTTTAAATAGTCATTATAGCTACCTTAAAACATTTAAGTTGTTTCTCTCTAACTTCTCTGTAACCACTCTATACAGTAGCTGATGGTATTTATTACTGTAGAGTTCACAACCTTGTTTATCTTTCCCTCTTCCTCCTGTTCTAAAAACATGGAGAGACAGGGCATTCATTATGGAACCCTGTATGGTCCAGATGTGTCGCCCTTTTTCAGGTCCGAATAAAGCAGATCTCAGATCTGAGGGAAAGGGGGGGCTTTATGTACTAAAGGGGTCCCTGCAAACTGCAGGGCCCCATGTCCCTCTGTGATGGTTCTCTCAAAAGGACCGACTGTAGCATGGCCCAAATGCATCTATTAAACAATTTCATATATGAAACAGAAATGACAATAGAGGATGCTAGTAAATACACTTATCAATACAATGAAGTGAAAAACTTTCACCTTTACCATGTTGCAACTAAGCCATTAGAAAATAATATTTTTGCCCATTTAGAATCTCTAATTTAAACCTTGTTGGAGTATTACCAGGGAAATGATTTTGTCCATCCATCCCTCTGTTACCTATACTCGCTTATCCTGAGCAAGGTCACCGGGGATGCTGGAGCCTATCCCAGTGTGGGGACGCTATAGCAAATACGCAGGATTTAAAATAGCATATCTTTATCTATGGTTATGGAAAAATTCTATGAATTATATCAGCAGATCCTTCTCCTTCAGATGAACTACTGCCTCAAAAAACTACATGAGCAATAATTTTGTTTTTCCCCATTGTGACGCTAGCTGACCGATCGTTCACAAGTCACATTTAAACAAATAAAAATTAACACTGTCAGCGGTGATTAACAAATCTACCAAGTATTTTAATAACTGATCTGCAGGCGTGTAAATATGACAACACACTTTGTAGAGCAAGTTTTCCACCTGGTGCATGTACATTGAATTTCTAATTATTATTATTATTATTATTATTATTTTATTGTAGATCATCAAAACCAATGGTGAAAAGCCAAAATACGCAAGGAGCCCCCAGGACCGATTCTGAGAACCACTGGCTTAAATGCTCTTGTCGGTCTCTTAAATGCTAAAAACACGTTCCTTCCTAAATGCCAGTCTTACAATGATGGCTAATTTCGTTAAATTCTGTGTGTGTGATTTCATTGTGTGTTGTATGTTATCCAGCAAATAAACCGTAAGACTCTTAATTTGCTTCGTGAAACTGAAAATTTTGCAGTGTTTATCCCAAAATCGAGATTATAGTAGCTTTGTCACATCCGTGAAGCATGGCCCAGGTAGACATTTACTGAATGTACACCACTGGCAAGCCGTCAAACACATTTGACAGATTGAATATTTGCCGGTTAGGTAGCTAGTCAAATGGCTTGGTAGCCGAAGTTGCAAACTGTTTTAGCATAGGACGACCAAATATAGCAAATACGCGTTAGCTGATTACGCTTTCTGCCAACTAATTATTTGGTTAAGTAGGCTAAAGGAAATAGTAAAAATGACTTGGCTACCGAAAAAACTTCAGAGGAGGATTATTTTATGGTCGTCTAGTGCAGCTGTAAATAGCACACGCCATAATGAAATCACTACGAAATTGCATGCCTGCATTTTCTTATTTCGCACAGGTGGACCGTGGACGATGAGTCGGAGCCGCAATGTCAAGGCCAAGAGGTGCCACCTCCCACCCCAGTGACCATAGACTGTAGCCCCTACTGTAGAATAGTCCTCTGCAGTAATAAGGAAGTGACACAAACCGTACCTCATTGGTCCACAACAAATATTATAACAGTGCCCAAATGACGCAATAAATCATGAAATCGACCCATGGACAGTCATAAGATGAATAAAATACACATATTATGACTATTTGTTCTTGTGAGAAAAAATGATTGACTTTGTATTTTGACCGCATTTGTACCGTAGACTTACATGGAAACCGGATATGAAAACACCTATACTGGAGCCAACCGCAGTGGCGCTAGTGAGCAACCAGGAACAACAAGACCAGGAAATGAGCTTCAAAAATGAAGTCTGGTTTTGGCCGCTTGGATTTAAGTGATAAAATGATCCCAGATTGGGAGTGCCCCACAGAGTGCTGATAGTTAGTTAGTTAGTCCAGGTATAGTCTGAAGAGATGAGTCTTCAGACCACGGCGGAAGATGGGCCATGACTGAGTGGTTTGTAGAGGAACAGGGAGTGCTTTCCACCACTGGGGAAATGTCCAATCCTCACAAAATTTAAGCTGGTCTGAATTCTAGAACAGCTGGTGCACATGAAATCACACCTCCTCATTGTGTGTTCACCACCAACCTCACCATGAAATCTGCAGTGTGTCAGGTACTGGTGCTTCAGAAGCTTCTCTGAGCTTCCTGGCCTTGGCTCTGGTGACCACCTCACACCATGATGAATCTTGCACTGGTATATTGGCCAAGCAGTACCCAGTAAGATGGGATATATCCATAGTCTCTGGCAACCCCAACTTTCATTAGGAAAGCTTGTTTATGCACTTCAATGTACAACTCTGTTTCTTCCCGGGGAACAGAAAACACAGTAATTGTTTCTTCCTCACTCCATGCATCTGTAGGGACAAATCTTGCCTGAACAAGTGTATGGTAGCAACAGAGTAGAGTTGACAAGATTTCCCATTTAACAGTACCATGTTTATGGGTTCTAAGTCCTATGCTACTGCTACCTACTAATTTGGCCAGTGTACATAACATGGACTTGCAGTTTTAGGCTTTTTTGAAGGACTGTTACGCCGTGTATGTCCTGGTTCTCCACAATTAAAACACATCAGTGCCCGGTCACTAGGTTGAGGTTTTGTTGGGGTAGGTTTTATCAGAAAAGACCTACTCAGCTTAGCTGGGTTAAAGGAGATGGCTTCTGATCCACCACCTTTCCCCAACCCCTCAGACTTGTTCTTACCTGGTCAGAACAATCCAGCATAGCAGAATCTCCCTGGTCCTCTATGAGCTGTGATGTGTCTTCACCAGCTTGTCCACACATGTGGCAGTGATGGGGTTGTGCTCCTTGACCCAGGTCTGCACCTTTAGCACTGCCACCATACTTAACCCACTTGCAAAATAAGTCATTGAGGCCAGCTTAGAGCTCTTCTGGCATCTCCAGGTTGAGAAACCAGTGGTGATGTGTTTTGCTGCTGATTTCATATTTATTCAGCAATGTCTACTTCCCCAGTTCATAGTTTTTGGTGCTAGCATGCGGCATGGCCACAAATGTACATTAGGCCTTGTCTGACCGTAGCAGTGTAAGGTGGATTGCCCAGTCTTCTTTTGGTGTGGGCAAGTGCTATCTCAATCCTGTTAGGGTGCACTGGCAGCTGCAGATGTGATGCGCTACATGTAAGTATACTGCCAACTGTCCATTATCCATGTTGTTGCAAAGCAGAAGTAAAATACAGTACATTTGCAATACTTAACTACCTCATTTATTCATCAAGAGAATAGAAATGATTATACATGCCATTTTATTAACTAAAAATATTTTATGCCGGCAGGACTTCTCTGGAAACAAGCAAACAGAGAATAAAATTAATAAAATTAATAAATTTAATAATAAAATTAATAAAATTGCACCGCGTAGTTCCCAACACTCAGTGCACACCTTTTCTTAAACAGTCAGTGTTCATTTGCAGGTGTGTTTGTATAAGATTCTTGTACAAGATTCTTTGTATAATGGCACTTTAAGTGTTGTGAAAAACTCAGAAGCGGGTTCAACACATTACACTATTATTATTATTATTATTATTATTATTATTATTATTATTAAGAAGCTAGGTGTTGGTATAATAAGGCATTAACCAGGCACCAGTATTTGTATCAATGAAATTCCACCAAATTCCACAGTATTTGTTCATACTTCCCTGCTGAAAATTCAACTACAGTCCAGCTTTGACCAGCCATGGATCAGTTATGACCAGCTACAACCAGCTTAGAATCCTCGCTGGTCTTAGCAGAAATTGTCAGCAGGGCATACTATTAAAGTGTGTTTGCATCACTCTCTCTCATAAAGACTTCTTACAATCTGAATACTGCTGTATTGCTCGTCTTCTACACAGATATAGGTGGATATGTATTCTTCCTCACAATAAAAGTTTCATTAGACATTGTCTGGTAAAAAATGTATTTTAAAAAAAAAAAGTATGTCAGCTGTGTTATTTACGATATTCAGCTTACACTTAGATAGTGGAATGCAGCGATCGACCATGGTAAAAAATATAACTAAATATAATTAGCTGGACAATTGTATAGTTTTAATGTGTTGTACTGCAGTTATGAACTGCATCTTTATTGGGCCACCAAATTGTTGTGATGATAGGTACACTGCATTTATTTGATAAACTTTAAACACATATAGTGACCTTTAAAAGTTAGGGAACAGTAGAGTGAACTTTATTTTGCTATATACTTAAAGCATTTGGATTTGACATAAAAAGATCAACATCACAAAAATAAAATAGATGGGTTTGTAAGAGTCAAGATTGATTGAATAGGCCTGAATATGTATCAGTATGTATGTATTTAGCTGGCCAACCTTTCTGTTGCATGAATGAGTGTATGTTTCTTGGTATAAATGTCTGTTTGTAAATGTGAATGTTACATGCTGCAAGGGAAATGCCCCCATGGGGATAATGAAGTATTGTATGAATGTATGTACAATATTCATTTTACAAGCAGTATTTATTGTAAGTAGCAAATATACAAGAACTTGTACATTTAGTAAAATTAACTTGACAACCAAGTATTTATAAACATTATGTTTTGTGGAGGAATATGCTTCCTGTAGGTTTTCACCAGCAGTTTTGTACATTCATTTAAATGTATTGCTTGAGGTAATTTGAGGTATTTGACACTTTGGTGTCACACAAAGTTTAAATGACATTGTAAAATGGTAAGATGAAAAAACACAGGGCCAAGTGACTTGAAACAATTTAGAAAACATTGGGTAGCATTGCTTTGGAATACTGCTTCTTTAATTTTGGTGAGGCAAGATAGCCTATATAGTTTGTAGTACAGTAACTTGGCATCATTTTGATATCAATACTTTTAATGGCAGGCCTTGATTTAGCCAGTTTGAATGAATGAGTTATAGACAGTGCTTTGTATGTGTGAGTAACTTGGCATTTTTGTTGAAAACATGTTTTTTATGATATTTTTTTTTTTTGCAAAGTGTTTGTTATAAGAAAGTGAGAACAGTAATGCATATAAATGTAGAGGATGAGAAGTATGCGTACATACAGATACATGCAAACACGCATATAGCGTAGGCAGTGGCGGATGTGCACTGGTTTGATTGGGAGGCAGAGCGAGATTTCGGGGGGCCAAGTTGAGGAGATGATTCATGATGAACAGTGGAAAAATGTGAAGTAACCCTTTAAGAAACAGTTGTGGATTATGGCTGTCCTTGTATGAATTTGTACAGTCTGATGAACACGTACCTGTCAGGAGGTGAGCCTGACAAGACGCTGGCTTAGCTGTGCTAAAATAACGGGGAATTGTTTGATTGGAATCCGCGTGTGGCATGCATTCCAGGGTAATTGATTGATAGCTGGTTGCACTGGCGAGTGATTCTTGTTGAAATTAGTTAATGGGCCAAGTTATATAGAGGTAAAGGAAGATGTAGAAGACAGAGACGCCTGTACTGACGAAGGGGTTTCCTCATGTGAGGATTTAAAACCTTTGGTTTTGGACTTATTTTGCTTTTGTTTTTGAGTGAGTGGTTTGTGTGTCGCGTTTCTGATGGTGGCTTACTGGAGGACGGTCTTAGAGGAGGAGAGACGCTGCACTGGTCCCGTGAGAAAGAAAGGGGAGGCAAGGAGAGACAGCGCTGGTGGCACCAGGTGAACAGGCGGCACTGAGGGTACTCCGGATCCTGGGAATCTTGAACCAGTGCCTGCTCCCTAACAGTGTGTGGTCACGTGAGACTAGGTTGGCGGCACTGGCGACTGGGACCAGGCCAGAATGCAGGGCGCAGCAGTGCAGTCCAGGACACAGCCCAAAAGCGGTCCAGGAATTGAACCAGTGCCTGCTCCCTCGCTAATAGTGTGGGGTCGCAGTGAGACTCCAGTTTGACGGCGACTGGGACCAGGCCCGAGTGCGGGGCGCAGCAGTATGGTCCGGGACATGGCCCAGAAGCCTAGGAAAGAAGCGTGGACGGGCTGGAGTCAGCGTGTTTTGTTTGGGTTTGGTTTTTTATTTTGGGATGTAGAAAGGCCCAGCATAGAGCCGTGGGCCGGACTACATCCCACCCCTTATTTCTTTTGTTACTGTTCAGTGTGTGTCCTGTGGTGTGTGTGTGGGTGTAAGCAAGGGCATGTAAGTGAGAACCCCTCAGAGTTGGTGACTTCCCCCCCCTTAGACGACTGTGTGGGGTCTCCCCTCCCGGAGAGGGACTGAGTTCAGGGGAACCAGAGTGGGAATCACTATATGGTGTGCTGAATATGAGCACGTGTGGTGGGAAACCTGAAGTGGCTTACGTGTGTGTGCTGTGTTGAGGGGTGTGTGCTCTTACCTGTGCTGGGGCTCCGTAGGAGGGAAGGGGGGCCATAGGCGGTGTGTAGTAGAAGTAGGAGGAAGTAGAAAGGGTTGGGGTTAGTGTAAGGTTGTGGCGTACTCTATTTTTATGAACTGTGTAAAACCTGTAAAAGAAATAAAGAAATTTGCCTTTTACTTACCCCGTCCTGGTCTCATTGTGGTGGGTGGGTTCCTGTTAAGGGAAAAGGAAAAAGCTGGTTAATGTTGGGTGGCAGGAGGTAGCATGTGCGACTCGTGACATACCGTTTAGCACTTTCGCTTTGCTATATATGTAAAACAATGGCTGTGACAAAGGGTGCAGTGGCGTAAGTATAAAAAAAAAAGCTTGCACCATTAGCAAATGAACAGAAATATCCCCAGTGTATGTGCTCACTCATCTGATGGCCATGCAACGAGCCTTCATCGACAAAATTCAGCAAGCTTGTAGAATTTGAGGTCCGTAGGTTGCAATGTGTGTACCCTTCTGTCCTGCCTGCTCCATTTTCTGTTATTTCGTTGAGATGCACTTTCAGTGTTTCTATGGTTTATAAGGCATTTTGATAGGCTTAGCTGCTCGCTATTTTGCTTAGCGAAACAGGGGAAAATAGCAGCACACGCGTATGTCCCAGCAATCTTTGCATATTAGAAAATAACAGTAGTACGAGAGAAATGAGAAGAAATGATGAAATTGAGTAATTGAAACAATATGTTATAAGCAGAATGGGCATGTAGGTGAAGTCTGACGTGATCACAGACTATAGTGCAAAGAAAATAGTGACCATGAGTGAGATGGGTTTCCTTATTGAACGGTATAAAACAGACGGTATAGGTAGTTACACATTGAATTAGTTATTGTAGCACAAACTGCGCTGCGAAACTGTAGTATAAACAGGGGTGGATTTAGTCATTTTGGGGCCTAAGGCAAACACAGGCATGGGGCCCTCCACATCCCCCGTTCTCCCCCTTTTTCAATCCTTATTTATCTAAGAAATACCTACTTGTAACTTCTTCTCTTCACCAGTCTTCACACAGCAATATTGTCCAGATATCTGGAATTGCATCAATTATTAATTCAAGTGACGGAGAACCGTAATAAATTGGAGCTAGCTTGCTAATAATATTAAGTTAATAGGCTTTGATGGCCAGTAGCGAGAGGGGCAACAACTGGGGGGATTGTGAGGTGAGGGAGCTGTTGATAATTAGAAATGAAAACGAAATAAAAAAACAATTACGCTTCCTCATATGTTCCTTCAGCCTTGATGCCCTTTTTTGATTAAATCTCCTTTGTTTTTGTTTTATTCTTCTTGTTCTGATTGCTAATTTAACACCCAGCTTTATTCTCGAACAGTTTAGCTAGCAAAACCAGAAACACCAGGGGAAACATTTTGCAAGGCAGTTGTTTCAAAAATATCAAACAACAATCATTCAAGAGAGACAATGTTTATTGTGCACGAGATACATAATCGCACGCGCCACAGCGAAACCCGCAGATTCTTCTCTGCAGTGTAAAGATGTTCATACTGGGCAAAAGGTGGATTAAGAACATCTGTGGAAATTGATCATCACTAATTCTACCCCGGGTCTGCTACAGCATTTTAACCTGGCTTGGCAGTGTAAAGACTGCTTTAGTGTCGTCAGTAGCCGCCGTGAAAAAGGTTGTTACCTTTGGCAGTTTTGCTAAAAACTTTCTGTTTCCTCCCGCTTTCTCCTTTTTTCAGCACCGCTGGGGTAGCTTCGCTTCATTTTTCAACAGTCTGTACACCACTCCAAGCCGTTTCCACGAGTTGGCTAGCGTCTTCCTGAATCATTTCCGCAGATGCGCAGTAATCTCATGGAATAGCCTAGTCCAATGTAGTGGGGACTGAGAGGGACCCCTGAGACACTCATGAATTAGGCATTCTGATGCCATTTTAGCGTATGGATTTTTGGAAAGACATAATTAATTAGTTAAAAGTAAAAAAAAAAATTTCTTAACCATAAGTTTATGAGGCGTTTTATGGGGCCCTGGGTAGTTTGGGGCCTAAGGCAATTGCCGACCTTTGCCTAATGGTAAGTCTGCCTCTGAGTATAAATGTGCTTTTCTGACGTTCAGCACAGTAGTAGTTATAATTATGAATGAGTCATGTTTTGAAATATAATGTTTTAATGGGGTGTTGCAGACAGTTAAAACATAGTAATTGTTTGTATGTGGGTACATAGGGAAACAATGTAGTTAGTAGAAATGTAGTTAGTAGAAACACCACAGTGGTCAGCTGGTGTAACTTTTTATGAAAATCAATACATTTATCGTCATGAAATGCATATGGCTGGCCATGAGTGATGTTTGGTAAACATCTGCATTGAAAATTCTGATATTTTAATAAGTGAAAAAGCAATAGACAATTATTAGTGACTGATATAGCCAGGGCAATGTTTGACTGATATAGCCAGGGCAATTTTCACTGGAGACTTGTTACATCCCGCCTTATAAGTTCAAAGTCCCAGGTCACTTGTGAATGGTTTAAATGGATTTTGAAAATAGACACTTCATGCTACAATTATGGTAACAGCAATGACTGTGCTGTGAAGTTTAGGTAGCAAACAACAAGGCTGTATCCTTTTGACGTAATTTACATATAAACTATACACTCAGATCGCCTAGTTTCACTCACTGCGGCCAAGCGGAATCGATAACGTTTCATAAAATATATAACTTTAAAAGATTTAATTCAATCTTCTACTGGGACTTTTGCCGTTTATTGAGGGTGTGACAGAACATTTTGGTGCCGCTGACTATAATCGAATGTTTTTCACATTTACCATTCGATTGAGCAAGTACCATTCACAGTACATTTTTATGGGTTAGTGCTGTCAGATTGTGCTAGCTACTTTACATTAACCTTGTACGGCGATCAATAAAGTCTAACAGCATAGTACCACTTACTTCTTGTCACTTCTACCACCACTGTAATGAACTAAAAAAAGGCTACAAACTACCTTTTTTGTGAGAAATGTGTTGTTGAGCTCATGCGCATATATTGCATGCGACATTCTAAAGCTCCGTTTTGCACTCCGTACTATATAGCTAGCTAGCTATGGCACGTCCTCACCTCTGTAACGTTATTTGTTGTCCTCTGTGTGTCCATACATCTGTATCGGTGGTCGTAGCTGTGTGTCCTTAGCTCCTACTCATGCGTGCAGGATAGCATCCATACGCGCTAACTAGGTTAGCTAAAGTAGGCAAAACGCGAACATGTTAGGGTTAGCTAAAGTAATGTTCGACGATAAAGCTGTGCTTAAAAATGTCGTGCCGTACCACATGCACATGCGTCCTATTAAACAAAGCACCACCTGCGCATGCATCCCACAAAATGTCCCTGAAAAGTCGTCCGTGAGTGAGTGAGTGAGTGACCACAATTTGCCATGCATAGCCCACGACGCCAGTTTTAGTTTCATTAGTAGACGATACACGACAACTATGCTGAATACAGAGATTCACAGCGCCACCTTTGTCGCTCTGGTCGTTCATTTAAGAAGCACCCCCTCCCTGCAGTCTCATCTGCAACTACACCCCCCACCCATGACATAATGGACAATACTGTCTATCTGGGCATTCATAAAAATATTCTTTCACCACTAAAAAATGTTTACATGATTTTTAAAATTCAAGTTTTAGCTGGACTAAAACAATAAATTGACTTTTTCAAACATCATGTAAACCGACTGACTGACGCATTCACTCTGTGGTAGCAGTAAAAGACACGGCAGCTGACGAAACATTGTCAATGATTTTTCATAATTTCTTGGAAAATACTATAATCATTGAGGACTTCTTGGCATAGCTAAGCCATATGCTTGCTGATAGACCTACCTGACATTGTTTTCTGGAGTAAGACAGAAGCAGATAGAACTGTATCATTGATTTACTGTCTCTGTCTCTATCTACTGAAGACAGATAAAATTTCATCATTGCTATGTAAGTATTACTGCTCAAACATTTCGGTTATTTATGTTATTTTTGAAATTGAGTGTCTTTAAATTGGTTAGTGGTATTTTATAATGAGTATTTTTTTTTCCTGGACAATTGCATTTTTGGCACTTTATTTCTTCCAAAATTATGAATATGAATTTATCTAAGTAATTGTAGTATTGTAAATGGTACAAATGTCTTACTTAATTTGAGCCAATTTTCAAGTCTGTGGTGTTCACATCTGGAGTTATAAAGCTTTAAATAGGGTACCCCCTAAATGGGCAAGGATTGGCCAGATTTGGCCAGTCATTTACATTAGCAGTGCACCACTGTGAAATAGCTGTCTGAAAGCAAGAATTATTTTGGTCAGATGTGTTGGTGGTTTCAAAGATGAAGACAGATCAGTAAGCACAACTGAGCTTCTGTTGTATCCTTATGGCCTGGCAATATTTTATGAGGTTAACTGAACGTGTAGATGGTATGTCATACTGCAGCATATGTTCGGTTAACGACGGGTAGATGTGGTCCAAAAGCATGAGTTGAGAAAAAAAAGACTAAATTATTAGTGAGCAAATAAGCATGTATAAGAAATTTGGTTCAGATGGGGCTTGAACCTGTGACTCAAGGATCCATAAACTGTGAGGTTACCACAAAGTGACTAGCTGTAGTGACAGGCTATTTTCTTGGGTAAAAAGATATGTCCATTTTGCGTGTGTATGCAACATTTTGATTGGCTGGTGTTGGTGAAGAATTGGCTGGTGTACGTAAAATTACAGTTAGGTCCACAAGTATTTTGACAGTGACACAATTTTCATCATTTTGGCTTTGTACGCCACCACAATGGATTTGAAATGAAACAATCAAGATGCGATTTAAGTGTAGACTTTCAGATTTAATTTAAGGGCTTTGTCAAAAATATTGTATGAACAATGTAGAAATTACAACCATTTTATACATAGCCAATATACAATGTGCTGTGGTAGACTGCTAAAATAACAATAACTTTGTGAATGTCCAAATATTTATGGACCTGACTGTACCAATGGGGAGACATATTCTTTGTGGGCTAGGAGGCAGGACAAAGGAGAAAACACAAAATCCCCTTAGTTTGGGGCTTTATCGTGTGGCCATGTGAAGTTGTTAATGAATTCTGTCTGTTGAAATGGGGTCAGAATGTACTGAAATTAATGTTTTTAAGGGCTGAGAGTCTGTGGCTGTTGTGGTTATTTCTGTGGGGAACCCTGAAAACCAAGCCAAACTCTCAGCGCTGTATAGGTATGGGGCATGCCGCCCTGCCAAGGCGTAACTTGGCGGGATGGCATACCTACCATCCCAACACAGACGTTCCAAGCATCACAAACACCTGCACTGTGAATTCCAGTGCCACAGGATGAACACAATGCACACAGAGATCCCCTGGCTAGGGTCATAGGGACATTTTAGGGACGGTAGGGGTGGTGTGGAGCACTGTGCGATGTATGAGTGTAGTGGGGATCTTAGGAGCATTGGGTGCAGTTCTGTAGAAAACATTTTTCTGCAGTGGCGTGTCGGGCCAGATTGAGATGGTACAGCTGCTACAGATCCAGGGAGAGTTTTTGGAGAATATTGAACTAATGCTTCAAATGAAATCATCTCCTTTTAAATCTCTGTATCTGTTCATTTTGATGGGCCTTGCTAATTAAATATTAAGTAATATTGAGTGATGATTATATAATATTAATGTTTTGGTTTAATATAAAAGATAAAAGATATATAAAAGAGCCTTACTTAACCCTAAATAAGTTGTGAATATTTATAATTCTATTAATGAACCCTTTAACATTAAAAAACCAGAGACCATGCCATTGGGAATTTAGACTTTAAAATAAAATTAAAAATTACTCCAACACTGGAAATGCAGTACCCTCCTCCTTCCATAATTTTTCTGAAATAATTTGAACTAAAAATGTACCATTTTTTGTGCCATTTTCTTCACAGAAGAAATTACTTATTTAAAAATATTTCACTTTGTATTTCTTTAACTACTTTTTCCATTTTGGGTTTTGCACATGTTGGTGCTTTTCTCAGTGTGTCTGTAATATGCCTCGAAACATTGTTGGATTTGATTCAGCTGTCCTTTAATTTAAAAAAAAAGAAAAGTTTTGCAACATATGGTTTCATAATCTTTATAAAATGAGCTCACTGGGGGTGCAGAAATCAATGCTATAATGCTATAATGCTGGACAATAAAAAGTTGTACAATTGGTGGTAATAGGAAGTATTATGCTGCCTTTCTAGTGTTAAATCATTACTTTTTCCTGTTATGCTGCATTAATAAGGTAACAGATTAACAATAATCAACAAGCGTTAAGTGTGTTAAGACCCAGCTTCCCTCCATGGAATCAAAGTCAGGACAATGCAAGAATGCACCAAATGCAACAAACACTTTACTAGAGAAAATTTTATTGTATGTCACACCAGCCAGTGGAAAGATCACTGAAACACAAGACAACCTTCAACACACTGGTCATCTTACCTGGCTTAAATACCCTCAGTCTCTTTGTTCCGGAATGACATATGTTGTGTATCTCAACATTGCATGCTATTAGTCTTGCCCAATACCTTATGGTGCCTTTGTGTCCACTCAGTGAGGGAAGAGACCAATCCCCTGCAGGCCCTTGTCCTCAGGCCACGCAATTTGCAACCTAGACCTCAATGACCAGGTCTCACTTGCTATACAAAATCAATGAACCTCCAAACCCCTCCAATTAGGATAGACAATGAAATGAATACAAGTCATATTTTTTAATGTGTCATGAATTGTTCATTAATAGAAATTAAGCATTAACTTAAATACTTCCATGCTAGTTCTCAGACTCAGTCACAAATATGTTTTAAGGTGAGTGTGTTCAGGTCAGTGTGAGAGCCATCTCTGTATGTTCAGGTCAGCATTCATACTGGTGGCAGTGTAGTATAATTGGTAAGGATCTGGTCTTATAACCTAAAGGTCACAGGTTAAATTCCAGGGTAAGACACTGCTGTTGTACCCTTGAGCAAGGTACTTAACCTGCAGTGCTTCACTATATACTCATGTAAATGCTATGTAAAAGTTGTGTAAGGTGCTCTGGATAAGAGCATTACATGTAATGTAAGTGTGAGATTATCTTGCTGTGAATTTTCCCCACTTTGGAATTTAAACTTGCACAATGATTACCGATGGAAGTGTTGCATTTCAAAGTTGTTTAGTATTAGGTCAACATTATAAGGTATAAATATTAAAAGGGGTCTAATGATGAACTTCATATACAGGGGTTGCAGAAAACAGGGCCCTGGTCAGTGTTTCCTAATGGAGGCAGAGGATAAGCACCAATAAATGTGTTGACCTTTATGTCTCATATCAGGAAGGGTGAGAAGTCATCTTAAACCTTCCCAAATTCTCCCACATCACTCCTCTGCTGAGGTCACTTCACTGGCTACCGGTTGCTGCCAAGATCAGGTTCAGGACATGATTCGCTTCTATACGCCTGCTCGACCAGTCCGCTCTGCAGCAGCAGGGCGCCTTGCACCCCCTCCCACCCGAGTAAAGGGATCATGGAGCTTCTCCACTCTAGCTCCCCAGTGGTGGAACAAACTTCCTGTCCCTCCTCAAACCTCTCCCTCACTACCCATCTTCTGCTGTGGTCTGAAGACGCATCTCTTCAGACTATACCTGGACTGATTTTCCACCACTCTGTGAATCATTTCACTTTAAATCCCCCCTTTCATGACACTCATGTTACATGTACCTCCATTCCAGAACTTTTTGTAATTTGTAAATGTCCTAATATTGTAGCTTGTTCTTCTCCCTAGTTTGGCTTGGCATAAGTTTGGTCAGAGTAATGGTCACTGCGTGAACTGAACTGTGTTCTTGGCTATACATAGCTGTACGAAATGAGTATTGTATTTTATTGAACCTGTGTTTTGTAGTTGTCCAATGACCATGATATGCACTTTTGTACGTCGCTTTGGATAAAAGCGTCTGCTAAATAACTGTAATGTAATGTCTGAGCATGTGCAGGACAGTGACACTACTGCTTTCTTCTCTCCCCCTGCAGCTGAACCTGCTGATCTCCTGAAGATATTCGATTTTCCCAGTCTGCCAGAAGGAGTGACAAAAACAACAGGTTTCTGTGCTCATAGGAAGTCTTCCAAAGGACCTGATGTGGCTTATAGAGTATCCAAAGAAGCACAGCTTAGCGTACCCACCAAACAGCTTTACCCTGGTGAGTAAGCCGAACACCTTGGTGGGGGCTTGGTTACATGGTGAAGTTGCTGTATGTAATAACGTACAGTATGTCATTTCAGATTAAAATCATTAACTTTCAAAACACATGCATATGATACAGAAACCCTACCCACAATAAAATATAAACACAGTTAATTGCAAATTTGCCGTGTCCTGGATTCAGTGAAGTAGTGTGGGTATAATGGCATACGTGAGCAAATTAATTAAGCCTTCGCATGTCTTCCTGCTGTTTAACCTGAAATATAGGATGAGTCCAGGGCTTCACATGGGATGAATCGGTGGTTTTCCGAAGTCACTAGCCACTCACCATTCTCTCCAGCCACCCCCCCCCCACCCGCCTCCCCGCCACCCCCCACAACCCCCCCCCCCAAAAAAAAAATAAAAAAAAATAAAATAATAAATATCGGTGATTGGGCACTGTGACTGCATGCTTTTGTTTAGGCATAACATTTTATTTGATTGTGCGTTGGTCTGACTTGATACAGTGGAAATTTCTAAGAGTGAGCAAGTCAACAGTTGCAAAAGTGTCATACTTGCAATAGTGTCAGCTTGATGTCCATGAATGACTGTAGAGCGAGGAGCTAGTTTATCTTGACTATGTTTATAGTTTATCCTCTGTTTTAAATATTATTTAGTAGTTGGCTTGCTAACTATCTGTAACAAACATGCTGTGACACCATTTTAAAAAACCTAACTGAAATTTAATATTTTGCGGCAGTGTAGTATTGTAGGCTCTCGAAACTACACCAAGGAGGGAAATAGTTCGGAGTGACGGTTTATGCAGAATGTCTTCCTCTGTTGCTGTTGGAAAAAGGTTATTCTTTAAGCAGCCTGTGAATACTGTATCTATGTTCTACTATCCCCGCTGATCTTACTCGTTGTATCTGACTCCAAATTAAAAGTTATGTTCCAAATTAGAATTTAGGCTTGATTTAGAATGGAACTCAGTTCGTCTGAAGTTCTACACCGAGGGTCAACGCAGTTTCACCCGGTACGCACCGCGGATGCGCCCGTAACAACAATTTAACTAGCTGTTTGCAGACGACACAGCGGTTGTGAGATTTCCCTCATGGGGAGTATAACCTAATTAGGGTTCAGGGACTCCGAAAGGGCCAATATTGGTCATCCCAGGATCAACTTGGTTCTGCTGACGGTCCCGCCTTAACTGAAAACTTGGTGATCAAACAAGTCCAACGGGCAGTTCCCTAGTCATAATTGGGGGAAACCGACTTAGAGGGCTGTTACAAGAACGAAACATTGACCAAGACCACACAAATCAAGTCATTAACAGTTTTAATGTCAGGTAGGTTATACACTTAAAATAGTCAATTTGTAGTTACAGAATTTAGAAAATAGTCAAACAATAAAAGTACATAATATCAAAGATAAAGATGAGCATACCTGACAGCAGTCTACACACAGAAAGAGTCTTGTGTGGGAAGTCTGATTGCAGATTCCCAGAGGGCCCTGTTCCTCTCCTATAAGAACCCAGCGCAGGCGGGTTGATGTCGCCACAAAAGGCTCATAAAATCATAAATTTACTTGGAGGGGGAAGATTGGAATTTGGTTCCTTCCTGAGGGTCAGACAGATGGATTTACTAGGAGGAGTGTCACAAAAATAGTTTACTTCCAAAGTTATTAAAAATAGATTTTCTATAGGTTTGCTGGTTTTCAAACCTAAACCAGAGCATCACTTGCACAGAGACCATAAAAACCATACCAAATATGAATATTTGTTCTTGTGTTTGTCATGAAAACTCTGAAAAACATGAAATAACTGCACAATCTCTTACATGAACCAACTGCCAACTCTCAATGTCTTTCCACAGTGTATCAAGATTGCATAGTGTAGTGTAGCAATGTGTTCAACCCAAATCTGGAATTATTTCCTAACAAAAAGTGTGCTTGAGTAAATTTCTCTCCTTATGAAGGTATGGAGACAAGTTACCCAGTGACACCAGGTGAGGGCACTGTGGCTGTCCCTAAACTGTCCTGGGCTGCGTTTCCCAGAGTCTCCTTAGCGCTACGTGCGTCGTAAGGTATCCCTTAAGCTCTTCCTTTAGCTCTCGAGCTGTTTCCCAGCGTCTCCTTAGCTAAGGTATACCTTAATTAAGGTATACCTTTAAAAGGGTGGTCTGGGGCACTCGTAAGCTGTCCCTTAGCGATGCGCTCCGCGGTTTCAGCCTTATTATGCCAACATTTTGCTTTTCAAATCGACAGTTGTACTACAGTGCGCATCTAGTAGCACATCTGCATGCGAAAATTACATAGATAGTTTAATATTAACTTTACGAAAATTAATTTTCCAATCAACGTTTCTGTGCATAGCACGTCGTGAGAATGTTGTCGTTTTACCTGTCTATCCCCATCATGATGGTAATTAAGTATAGGGCCTATCCATGATACTAATCCAATTTGTGAAAAGAAAAAAAGTTTTTTTTAATTTACACGTAGTGGCGCTAACTTAGGATATGGCTTTTCTGACTGCATACCCTGTAGAAATTAGTTCGTTTGTGTGTGAGTCAATGATCACACTGACTTGGAACAAACCGCCGGTTTATTAAGAATGTAAAACCTGTGTGTGCAAAAACAATGTTGAGTGAGTCTACTTGCATGACCGAATTAGAGCACGTTGATTGGCCTAGCCATAAACACACATACAGGTACAGTGGCTCATAATGGACAAACATAGCCAAATGATCTACATCCCCTTCCTTTAGCTCACACCTCCTATATAAACAAAATAGCACTGGGTAAATATCAACATTACGGAACATTTTTCTTACCATGTTGTTTTACGATTTTCGGTAAACAACCCAATAATGATATTCTTGGTTAAATTTAAGATTATCCAAGGCAAATTAAGGTGGATGAACAAATCACTTTAACAGGTAGACCTATTCATAAGGCACCCGGTATAGAATTCATCATGATCAATTTCCACAGACGCGCTTTTGCCTTTCATCTACGATCATTTTTGCATTGCAGAGAAAAGTTCGCGGGAATCAGTGCAGTGCAGTGATATGCTGCTACAGTTGCCTATATATTGTGTGACAAAAACAAATTAACATTAGACCTTTGTTTCAATAAGAACAAAATAATTCACCCATATGTAGCCTATATCCTTTTCCCAGGGCTTCCACGAAGTCCCAGACTATGGCTTATATGTCCCGATTGATGCTTTTTATTTTATCCTTTGTAGCCTATACGTATTTATTGAAACTATCACAAGGTCTCGTCTTAACGGACTCTTAAAGAGATTAGCAGATGATCTCTAGTAGGCATAGCTCCCTCTTCTGCAATATTACATTGATGTAAAATGATTATGACAACACTTGTTATATTAAAACGTCATTCACAAGCCTTTACAAGTGAGACAATCGATTCGCTTGGCATCGATTGATAAACTTTTCAGCACCACAGTGAAGGCCAGCTCCAACTTACGATGTACCTTTGAGGTGTCCCTTAACAGTTGCCTTAAGGTATAGTCCGGGAAACACTCGTAAAAAAGCGGTTTCCCTTTGAAAGGTATACCTTAAGAACCTTCGTAAAACGTTAAGGTACATCGAAACTCGGAAACGCAGCCATGGGGTGTTTCTCAATGTCTGTACTTGTGCGTTCTTGGGGTCTTGTGAACTCGCATGCCATCATATTTAATGGCCCAAGTCCAGTTCCAAAAGCAAGAACACAAAGAAGCAAGAATGGTTAAAGATCCTGGAAGTTGTCTTGATTCCCTTCAAATATTGAGGATGGCTGTTTCTCAATACGCGTTCTTGTCTGTACTTGTGTTCTTGTGAAACATCATCTTTTGTGGCCCAAGTACACAAGTTCGCTTTTTGCCAAGAACGGATAAAATTCCCGGAAGTGTTCTTGACACGCCCATTTTACCGAGCATGCATTGCTTGGTAACTTGTATGAACTTGACAACACAAATATTCCAGCATTCATTGCGCGATGGCAGACGAGACCACTGAACTATGGACGAGACGGGCCAAGTTCACGATTATTTTTTTGTTTTCTCATCTCACTAATAAATGTTACAAGAATGAAAATGATGTGAGAAATATGTTATAATAACTGAATTTCAGCTCATTTTAACCATACAACATATAAGTAAAAACATTTAATTCGGCTCTAATTCAGAGTTTAAGCTGTTACCTGTAAGATTTTTAGTTCAACTACAAATCTTCAATACAGAGGTTGTGCCAAAACGCAATACTTGGGCCCACTGATGAAAGAAAGCCTTAGTTCACAGCTCACAAGACTTCAGTATCACTGTAAAGACTGACAGTGCCATATTGATACAATCAGCCAGGAGAGGGAGAAAGGTGAATGAAACTGACTCGGGAGTGATTAACAAAGCAGAGTTGCTAAGGCATTGTGTGACTCTTGACAGAAACTAATCATCTCACTCACCAATCATCACTGGTACCACTAATCAAATCACAACTAACAGCTTAAAAGAAGGCCAAGACAGACAGTCGGTGTGCATTTTGACTTCGATGCTCCCAGAGTACATGCTACGTGTATTTTCTGTTGCTGCCATATTTTGCCAATAAAGACAGTTTCTACGAAGACCAAGATTTTCTCGTCCGGAACCTTATTTTTTCTTACATACCTTAGAGTCCAACTCATAGCCAGAGGATAGTAGCCTATTACGTGTTAGCCGAGCCAAATTAGACTTTTTTAGTTTTCATTTCACTAATAAATGTGAATAAAATCACAAAACAAAATGAGGCGAGAAACAGGTGTTAAAATATCTGCATTTTAACTCATTTTAAATACAGCTTCTGTGAATAAGTATCGGCTCATAGCTAGTACTAGCCTCTGTTATAGAGGGGGTGCATCAACAGAGGCAAGCAGAGTTGGGTGCAGTAGCAAACGCTGACTTGAAGTTGTTAGCTGATACAGAGAGGAATTTTAAATGATCGGAATGGCTCGGCTAAATTGTTGACGCTTGGTTGGCTGCTTCGGTTTATCCAAGCCTGCCCTTGTTGCTGAAAGTGCTAGGTAGATTTTTGTTGGTATAGAAAGCAATTTTGAATTAAGCAACTGACATGTATTAACTAGCTAGAGAACAGAGGATAAGAGACATTTTGTTCACTTTCATATTTTACGTAGCCTACAATTAACGCTAGTTTACAGTTTAAATAAAACTATACCCCAAACCAATGTAAAGCAGCCTTTGAAAGAAACTAGAATACACCGAGGACAGTGACTGTCAGGTAGCGTAACCACACGTCACAAGCACGCATAACATCTCAAATGCATATAACAGCGCTCTCTGTCCTTGTGATCTTGCCGAGTTCATTCTTCCAAGAACAACTAGCAAGAATATTCTCCCCAAGAACACAAGTCTATTCTTTGCATTCTTGGTAATGAGACACACCCGATGCATCCTTGCCCAATGAGAACTGACCTAATATCCCACCATTCATTGCGCGATGGCAGACGAGATGGCCCAAGCTCACAATAAATGTAAATATTTTCTCATTTCACTAATAAATGTTACCAGAATTCAAATGAGGCGAGAAATATATGTTATAATACCTGAATTTCAGCTCATTTCCTAATCCTACAACATATAACTAAAAACATTTAATTCAGCTCGGTGAACTCGTAGAGTTGAATCGGTTACCTTAGAGACTAAGTCTTACCCAGAGGATAGTATTGCATGTTAGCCAAGCCAAATTAAACTTTTGTTGTTTTCATTTCACCAATAAATGTGAACAAAAATCTTTTAAGAATGAAAATGAGGCAATAAATATGTGTTAAAATAGCTGTATTTTAACTAATTTTAAATATAGCTACTGTGAATAAGTATCGGCTCATAGCCAGTACTAGCCTCTGTTGTAATGTGGGGTGCATCAACGGAGGCAAGCAGAGTTGTATGCTGTAGCAAACGCTGGCTTGATGTTAGCTGCTACAGAGAGCAATTTTAAATGATTGGAATGGCTCGGTTGCATCAAGTTAGCCAAGACTGCCCTTGTTTCTGTAAGTGCTAGGTAGATTTTTGTCGGTATAGAAAGCAATTGTGAATGAAGCAACCTACAAGTAGCAAGCAATTAACGTTAGTCTACAATTGAAATGAAACTATACCCCAAACGAATGTAAAGCAACCTTTGAAAGAAACTAGAATACACTGGAGAGGGGGACTGTCAGGAAAGACTGCTAACGTTGCTTACATTTGTAGTGGTAGCATAACCACACGTCACTAGCTTGCATTGCTTCTCAAATGCACCCATGATTTTAAAGCCACACCCAATGGAAATAAGGTGAACAGAGCTACACATGAACATTTTAATCAGGAGCGAGTCAATGTAAAATTCTGATAATAATTCTGATTAAAAAAAAGAGTTGTTTTAAATGGTGCACTTTGGTAACAAAATTTTTGAAAATGTTTAGAAATATGTTTATGATTAAAAGTTGTCAGTAAATATAATCTAACAGGAGATATGCCCCAAGAAATGTAATCAGAATTTTTTTTTAAATATTCAAAATACTAACTGCCGTTATTATAATGTACCTCCTGAAAATCCTTAAATGGAATGTTTTCACTCTGGAGGCAAGAAGCAATCTGTCTCCTTCTCCTACACTGTCTTATATGTACACTGAACAAAAATATAAATGCAACACTATTATTTTTGCAACCATTTTTAATGCGTTTAAATAATACCTCAAAGATTTGTTCTATGTGCAGAAAGATCTTATTTCGCCCAAATTTTGCCCACAAATTTGTTTATATCACTGTTAGCTAGCATTTCTCCTTTGTCAAGATAATCCATTTCCTGCGCAGGTGTGGCATGTCCAGATGTTCATTAAAAGCCATGATCACTACACAGGTGTTCCTTATGATGGGGTCAATAAAAGGACACCCTAAAATGCTAAATTTTTTGTTGTTCAACACCATGTCACAGATGGCTCAAGAGTTATGAGATCATGCAATTGGCATGCTGACTGCAGGAATGTCCTGTAGAGCTGTTGCCAGAGTAATGGGTGTTTATTACTCTGCCACCATAAGCCGCCTCCAGTGTTACTTCAGAGATTTTGGAGGTTCGTCCAAGAGGCCTCACAACCGCAGACCACATGTAACCACGCCAGCCCAGGACCGCCACATTCGACTTCTTCACCTGCAGGATCATCTGAGGCCAGCCACACGAACAGCTGATGAAACAGTTGGTTTACACAACCATAGAATTTCTGCACAAACTGTCAGAAATTGCCTCAGGGAAGCTCATCTGCGTGCTCAACGTCCTCACTGGGGTCTTGATTTGTCTGCAGTTCGGAGTCATAATCGACGTGAGTGCTCCTGCCCACTCACGTCGATTGTGACGCCGAACTGCAGACAAATCAAGACCCCAGTGAGGACGTCGAGCACGCAGTTCATACCAAAGGTTTTACATACACCTAGGCTAAAGACATTCCAAATCAATTTTTCACAACTCCACACATATCATGTTAACATACATTTCCTGTGTGAAGTCAATTAGGGAATCTACTTTATTTACATAAGAGGTCAATTTAAAATAATAACTAGGAGACAGATTTATTTAAGCTTTTATGTACTATATCAGATTTTCAGTTGGTCAAAAGTTTACATACAGTTTGTTAGTATTTGGTGGCATTACCTTTACATTGCTTAACTTGAATCAAACGCTTGGGGTAGCCGTCCACAAGCTTCTCACAATATTGTGCTGGAATGTTTGCCCATTCCTCCTGACAGAAGTGGTGTAACTCAGTCAGGTTTGTGGGCCTCCTTGCTCAGACACGCTTTTTCAGTTCAGTCCACAAATTTTCTGTGGGATTCAGGTTAGGGCTTTGTGATGGCCACTCCAATACTTTAACTTTGTTGTCTTTAAGCCATTTTGTTACAACTTTGAAGGTATGCTGTCTTGACGTGTTGCTTCAGTATATCTAGATAATCCTCCTTCCTCATGATGCCATCTATTTTCTGAAGTGCACCAGTCCTTTTTCCAGCAAAACACTCCCACAACATGATGCTGTCACCAGCATGCTTCACAGTTGGGATGGTGTTCTTCGGATTAAAAGCCTCACCCTTTTTGCTCCATACACAGTGTTCATCATTATGACCGTTCAGTTTTCGTTTAATCTGACCAGAGAACACTCCTCCAAAAAGCTAGGTCTTCATCGTGGTGATCACCTGCAAACTTCATCCTGCCTTTTTTATGCTGGTCTTGGAGTAGGGGCTTCTTCCTTGCGTGACAGCATTTCAGGCCATGGCGATATAGGATACTCTTAATGGTGGATGACACTTTGGTACCTGATTCCTCTAACTCACCATCACCAGTTCCTTTGTTGTTGATTTAGGGTTCAGTTGAACTTTTCTGACCATATTTCGTTCAGCCCTGGGAGTTTATTTGTGCCTCCTTCCTGAAATATGCAGTGTCTTTGTGGTGCCAAGATTTTTATATTTGCATGCAATTGATTGTACAGATGGTCGTGGTACCCTCAGTTGTTTGGAAATTGCTTCTAAGGAGGAACCAGACTTGTGGAGGTCCACAGTTTTTTTTCTGATGTCTTGGCTGAGTTGCTTGGATTTATCCATGGCATCCAGGGAAAAAAGGCAGTGGCTCTAAAGGCAGGCCCTTAAATACAGCCACAGGTGCCAATAAACTCCCAATGAACTCCTAATTATGACAATTGGCAATAAGAAGCTTCTAAAAAGTCATTACATCAATTTATGGAATCTTCCAGACTGTTAAAAGAGACAGTCAACTTGGTGTATGTAAACTTTTGACCCACTGGAATTCTGATATAGTGAATTAAAGCTGAAATAAATCTGTCTCTAATCAATTGTTTTAAAATTGCCTTTGATGTAAACAAAGTAGATGCCCTATTTGACTTGCTAAAATAAATGGATGGTAACATGAATGTGTGGAGTTGTGAAAAACTGACTTTGAATATCTTTAGCCTAAGTGTATGTGAACTTTTGGCCTCAGCTGTACACAGCTTTGCACAGCTTTGCTTCTGAAAATGCTTTCAGCTCAATGTAAATAATGCAGGGCTTGGAGGGGGATTTTAGTGATATCAATACCATCACTGGAGTATTAGCAGTTGTATGAGTTGTTGCGAACAGTTATTGGATTATAAAATACCATAATCATCAACCTGGAGTGTCAATTTTAGCCCTTCTCTGGGGAAGAGGCCGGCCTTGTTATTTCTTTTGTTATTTTGAGTGGTTTTACTGATTGAGACAGGGTGTTTTTCCATCAAAGTGCAAAAGGTTTAAACTTTACAACTGTACAACACCTTGAATCAGTGACCAATAAAAGCAACCATTTAAGAGATTTTTATATTTTGTGATAAGCCTTTGGCTGCACAAAATAATAATTTGAACTTAATTTATTAGGGGGGCTAAACGTATTTGCTTCAATGAGAGGCCATCACTGGTCAGAAGTAACTCATGTTTAAATGTATATAAGCAAAGATGTGAAGATCTTGGCGAGCTAGAGACTTTCACTGTCATGCTCTTGATAATGATCAGAAACTCTAAACCTCATATCCAAAGTTAATAATCAGCATAAAAGCTGTAGTTCATACTTAGCTCATGCACTTTATCCATGCAGTGTTCAACAGGCTGCAAGTCTTAAATCAGTGAAGGTCATCACCCTCAGATCTGTTCAAACCGTGCCAGGAGGTCACAGGCAAGCCCAGCAGTGACAGAGTGGAACCAGATGTCCCTCTTCAGGTAGTTCTGAATTCTGAATAGTGTACAGTGAAAGATGAGAGGGGAATGCTAGTGCACTGCATAAATCATATGTCACGCTAGCTATGCTTCAAATGGGCCCAGAAATGTGCCTTTTCTCTCATGCAGGGAAAGGGGGCGGTCATGGCATTGTGGCAACCCCTGAAATGAAAACGGGCAAATATCAGGAAATCGCCAGGTACGAGTAGGATATATCAGCCTCCTCCTTACTCCTCTATTGCTGAGTTTAAAACTGGGCCCTAAATCTTCTTCAGAAATCTATGTAAGTGAGCGCTACTCAAAATGAAGTGTTGAGTTGGGAAGGAGTTATGAAAGATTGTGAATTGAATGTATGTTCCTTTGTTTCCATTAGCTTTGTATGTCTACTGTAAAAAAGCTTGATGTTTTAATTAATTAATTTGTTGCTATTTATCTGATCAATTATATATTTTCATTAGTACAGTAAATTTAGTGAGTGTAGAAAGAAATTCTGAAGATTTTCTGAAAATATACTGAAAAGGGGGGTAATACCTTTCCCCCTCTTTTGTTAAGTCACTGTGAAATGGGCTATCACATACTGTGCAGCTGTGCATGCCTTTTTGACCTGGAGTTCTCTACACAAATAGTCTGACCAAGCATCTTCAAAGAGTGGATAGCTTGACCACAATAGATGTTGTTCCCTGACACTGCATAAACCAGTTTTGTCCGCCTTTCAAAATTTTTGATTTTGCAAAACTGCATTGGAAATTGCCAAACGTCTTTATTGTTTGGTGATAGATGTTTTGACACTATTGCTGAAGAATACCAAGTCGTAAAGTCAGTTTTTTATATTGAATGTTATCATGGGACTCCAATTGACTCCGATTCAATTTCTTAAAACTGTATTTTTCATATTTTCTGTTTCCAGGCTATCATATCATCACATGTTGTTAAATAAGAATATTAATAAACAAAAAATATGGAATTTTTTAAGGACTGAAGGAATATATTTATTATGCTTTAACTACACAAAGTGAATAAGTAGCCACAGGTGAAAAAAGGCTATCTGCATTGCTGTATACATTCAAATACCACAACACATCAGGACCGTACTCTCTAGCTGCCTGAGGAAAAGAATATGGTGTCGAAACACATTGTGGCATCAGCATGTACAGTGGTGTAGATAGCCATTTTTGCTCCTGTGGCTGCATATTCGCTTTGTACGGTTTAAAGCCTAATAAATACATTTCTTCAGTCTTCAAGAATTTACCTATTTTATTTTATTTTAGTTTACTAGTTTTGATTGCCTTTTGGGAAATTTTGTTTTACTCCACCTATATGTCTTTAAATAAGAATATTACATATTCTGAAGTTATTAAACTTGAAGATCATTTTTATGTCTTTGTCATTTTTTTTCTTGTAATCAAAAATAGGTCATTTTTAATTAGCAAATTTTAATTTAAAAAATCAACATTAGCTGTCTCTTTCTACTTCCTTCAAATTGGATGGTATCATGGGAATACCTTTATTTCCTTCTGTGATTGGTGGGCATCATGGGGATATCTGTTCTTCCTGAAGTTGACAGTAATGTGACTTTTATACACCCTGGCCTGGACCGTAAAGGGCCCAGCACCCCCCACCCACATTTCCTGTCTGACCATTCCTGGGATCAGTCCCCTCAGTGGGATTAGAGGTCAGAGGTCAGAAGAAATTGTGTTTGAATTGTGTGCTTCAGCTCTGCTGGACCTCATGTGTGAAGTTTATCTTTCTTTTGGCATTATTGGTTTCATAAGGCATATGAAGAAAATATTTTCCTGAAATGTTGCAGTTCACTGCTCTTGTGTAATATATTTATGCAGGCTACTGCTATATATATATGCAGTGCCATGTGGTTTAAATACACTGTCTATAAACATCATTCATGTTGACGTTTTTTGCTTGACTGTGTTGATTAGGCATTGGTATGTTAACAGTTACGATAAAGTAAAAAGTTCTTGAAGCTTGAAGACATTTCCATGGCCAGAAGGGCACTTACAATATCCCTTGAAATTCTTACAAAATATTCATTTAAAAAAAGACAAATTAAGAATTCACAAAATATGGGACATCAGTACCCTAATAAAAAGTAAATAAAAAATCAAATGAAGCGAGAATGCAGACATTCAGTCGACGGGCAGTGCATTGAACATAAAAGGCAAAATTGCAGTTTAAACATGTTAATTGTCATCAGCCCCTGTAACTGGACACCTAATTGGATACCAGGCTACAGGAGATTCATATCTATTCATAGAGGTGATCCTAAACCTCATTTTGTCTCAACTGGTGATCTAAGTTTCTGTTGTTTTTATGTTGTGTTCTCAAGCAGTAGAGGTGGCAATTCAGACATCATTCTTACATCATCATGCATGACTGAGGGAATAGACCTATTGCTTTCTTTAATCTGCTGTAGAACATGCTGGCATGTTATGTAGCTCAACTGCCTACATCAGTCAAAATATAATTTGGCCCCTGAGGCCAGCAGTACTACTGATTGTTATTCTTCCCCTCTAAACAGAGACAGATTTAGACCTGGGGCACCAGGTGAGTGGGATCTATGACTCACTAGTGACTTCAGGGCCAGATTTTAGTATCCAGGTTGCATATGATAATAATTCTTTTGGTTTAATGTTATCTAGTTTAAAAAAAAAATCAATTTGCAATTGTGCACAAAACAGTCAAAGGGTCTTAATAATAGCAACCAAACAAAAATGTAATGCTTGCTTTTGCTAACCCCTATGTACCCAAACAAACTGCACCATCAGTACGTAAACAACCAAGTGAACTACCCTGTAAATGAATTGCTTGTCTGTTCCCAGTTCCATTAACTACTAATAGAACACCTGACATCCAGTGAGTAACTATTACCACAGCTGACAACAGTGCATTTACGCTGACTCTCCCGTTAAGCTTGCCATTTTTTTTATCTCGGAAATATTTAAATTCTCTTTTAAATTTTAAATATTTTATCATTTGGGAACAGATTTTTTGTATCCATTTGACATTTGCCTTTTTTTCTGGAAACATGTTTCCATGAGAATTTTGAGTCCATGTGCTCTTTAGATTGACAGTTGCAAAATCGACTTTCGTACAATATCTTTTTGTACAATATCTCTATTCACCTGGCAGGTATGTCATCGTGTGAAGTTACAGTATGCCTTAGCATGCCCCATACCTATATAGCACTGAGAGCTTGGCACCTTTCAGGGTTTCCTACAAAAATAACCATAATAATCACAGACTTGCAGCCCCTAAAACATTCATTTCTGCACTTTCTGACCTCATGTCAACAAATTTCGTACTGCATGATAAAATTAAGCAATTAACATCCTATCATGCTCTGTAGCATGTATAAAAATGGTGGGCAGACCCAGTTGACCTTGATTGAGGATCAAGATGGCAAGAGGAAAAGATCTAAGTGACTTTAAAACAGGGTTCACTATTGGGGCATGGATGGCAGGAGCTTCAGTCACAAAGCCTTCTCAACTGGCTAGTGTTTCAGTAGGAACAGTGATTGAAGTTTATCCTATGATTAAACATTTCTATTGTGATGGGAGTGATCTCTTCCAGGATGGCAATGCCCCCATCCACAGGGCACAAGGGGTCACAGAATGGTTTGATGAGTAAGCAAATGATGTGAATCATGTGTTTTGGCCTTCGTAGTCACCAGATCTCAACCCAGTTGAACAACTATGGGAGATTTTGGGCCAACGTGTTAGACAGCACTCTCCACCCCCATCATAAAAACACCAAATGAGGGAATATGTTTTGGAAGAATGGTTTTCCGTACCTCCAGTATAGTTCCAGAAACTTGTAGAATCTATGCCAAGGCGCACTGAAGCTGTTCTGGAGGCTTGTGGTGGCAACAACCTTGCTAAGACACTTTATGTTGGTTATTCTTTTAATTTGTCGCCCGTCTGTACCTTGCTAACGAGTCGACAGACCGAGTGTATAACGTTAGACAGACAGCTCCGAAATTAAGCACTGAAATCTACGCTGCTATTTGGTCCAGTAGGTAACGATACCGGTCGTATGGAAAACAGCACAAACACTGACTTCTTCATGGCAGGTATATTGATTTTCTTGAAGTGAGAACAGTCAAACTCACCGTTGTGCTGTTTCTTCTGTGAACTACTTTTTAACTAGGCTACTGTTGCTACCCTGAAACGCCACATTACTAAATTAATGTTAGCTACCCGTATAGATCCTCTATTCATACAAACAATTAGTATGTGTACGCAATACCCCATTGAAACACTTCCATTTAAAAATATGACAAACACTTTCATTTATTTTTTTATTCATGGTAAAGGAAAAATGTCTGATTCCATGCATGTGTCTTTAAGCTACAATGTATGTGTGTTTGCATGTACTTATGTGTGTGCATGTGTGTTTTCATGTATGTATGAAAACACACATGTCTCTTTCATAGCCTACATTAATGTATATGCATTACTATTACCACTTACTCGTAACAAACAGTACAAAAAGAAAACTTACTTGAAATAATTTTAAAAAACATTGGGTAGAATTGCTTTGTAATGCAGCCAAGATAGCCAGTGTTGTTTATTGTAACTTGGCCTAATTCTGATATCAGTTTTTTTTAAATGCAGGCCTGAATTTTCCAAGTTTGAAGTAAAGACAATGCTTTGTATGTGTGAGTAACTTGGCATTTTTGTACGTTGAAAATGTGTTTTCATAAGATGTACTGTAGTATACAGTATAAGTATATAGAGTACATTTCCAAGAATGGGCCAATAATAAATTTAATTTTCATTTTTTATTTTATAGCCATAAAGGAACCACTGATACTAACCATGTTTACATAATATAATTTATCGGCTCATGGGGAGTCCTGATAGAAGTCATATTTGCTTAAGATGTTATATTGGCATATGGGGATCCCTGATAGTTTATGTTATGCCTTGAATGGTCTCCTGTGTGAAACACAATGATGCCGAAACTACAGGGAGGTAAAACCACTGAGGCGTACTGTGTGAAGGTTTGTGAAAGGCCGCAGACAGGCAGATTAGGGAACTTGGCCATAGCACTTCATATAAAGGGATGTTTTCAAACAGTTGGATGTTCCCTGACACGATGAGCAATTTGCTACTCGGTCCTTCAGTGCAATAATTCTACAGGAAAGGAAGTGGCAAGTGTCGTATACTGGGTAGGAAACTGGACTAGTAACCTAAAGCCTGCAGGTTTGATTCCCAGATAGGTCTCTGTCGTTGTACCCTTGAGCAAGATACTTAGCCTGCATTGCTTCAGTATATATACAGCTGTATAAATGGATGCAATGTAAATGCTGTGTGAAAATGTTGTGTAAGTTTTATCCAGAGCATATGCCTGTAATGTAATGCCCAACGGCCTGGGCCTGTGGTTCTGAAAATTCTTAGCTATAGCTCCTTCCAATCCATTCTCATTTCCTGCCCAGGAAAATGAAAATGAAATCAAAGCTTTGTTTGAAGCAAACTTTCTTATGGAGAAAAGTATGCAGTGTTGACTCAAAGAGGTGTCAATGTCTAAGAGTTAGCGCAGGTACTGTGCAGGTTGCTACTTTATCAGGCTAGACCAGGTGTCCTGAAACTGTCTTCCCCCAGACTCCGGCTTTCCAGAGGATTTCTCAATTCTGGCCACGGTAAGGCCAAAAAAAGGCAGCCAGCCATTCCTCCTGTCCGTCTACAATGGGAAGGGCATCCAACAGCTGGGTGTGGAGCTGGGACGCTCTCCCATATTTCTGTATGAAGACCACTCTGGGAAACCTGGGCCAGAGGACTACCCACTATTCAGGGGACTCAACTTGGCTGACGGAAAGTAAGTTCCCTCTGAGAGGTCTCTCTTTAGGGTTATTCCTACTGTGATTAAAGCACTCCATGTAGTGGTGGCTTCATTTCCTGTGGTGGTGACATAATTTCTGTGGGTTGAACCTGTGTCCGGATCTGCTTTTAGCAACTGCAGTTCTACTAAAATGTGGGAGAGTGAGGCTTCATGAACCTCATAATGGATGGGGATACCATATATTGCCAATCATGACTTTGAATCCATTGAATGGATCCACTGACTGCTCTCAACAGCAAAACAACTTTATTGGTTGACATCAGTGTCACTAATAATGTAGGGAAGGCAGACTGATTTTCTGATTCATGAATTCCTCCTCATTCTCTGGGAAAGGGGTGAGGTGCTTGATAGTCTGGCACAACCACAGATTGTACAAAAAAATGCTTCATTGCTTCATTGAATACTTCATTCACCTTTTAGGTTCATTCAGATAAACCTAAAATTTCAATTGCAAAAACCTAAAACCTAAACATTTTTCATTAGAAGTATTCATTAGAAATCATCCGCATCATATTGTCTCTGTACTATTTGTTATGAGCGGATGATTATTCTGAGGATATATTCTCTCTTTCTCTCTCCCTCTCTCAGGTGGCACAGAGTGGCCATCAGTGTTCATAAGCGGACAGTCACTCTGATACTTGACTGTAAAAAGAAGTTCAGCAAAACTCTGGGCAGAAGTGGGCACCCCATTATCGATACTTCAGGCATCATGGTGTTTGGAACCAGGATCCTGGATGAAGAGGTCTTTCAGGTACAGTAGTTCCCCTGGCCCGTGGTGTAAAATAATTATGACTGGTCCCGGAGCAAGATTTTTTAATGGGCCCCCTATGACCCACGCAAACATGTGCTCACACTGCACCATTAGGCTTAGCTATTTTACAGTAGACACTGTGTTGAGTTGTACAAGTTAGGCTATTGGGAATGTAGGCCAAGTAGACAGCAGAACCATGAACAGGACTTAGCCCTGTCAGTGCTTGGCTGTAGGCTGGTGGAAACATTAGCAAATGGTCACCGAATAAACATCACAACTAGCTGGGCTGGTAGCTTGCTTTGGCCTACACAACACAACATATCAGACCAAAAAGCACAAAAAAGAGGCATGGTTAGGTGCAGTGGCTCACGTTGCAGGCTAGGCTATGTATAAGCTTCCAATGCTTATGTTATTGATTTACGGATTTCCCAACTCATCACTGGGCAAAGAGTCTGCCTGTTGGCTAGCTCGATTGCAGATATTGCTACAGCCTTAACATGCATAAAGTTTAATCACTCTAGCTAGCTAAAAATCACCTTGCAATTAAAACCACCTGTTACTGTCCTTATACTTTTCCCTGCTCAAAATTCCAAAAGTTACAGGGGGCAATGCAGGATGAATATCACCCAAACTATGACACTCGTGGTAGCCCATGGAATGCTGCAGCTTTGGAATGCAGGATATCTCAAAATCTGCAGTTTAAACAAATTAATTTACGTTCTTAGAAACACGATTTTTGCCGTAATATTCCAACTCACAATAAATGTATGTCCCTCATAATTTTATGATGACACTTATAACAGGAGCAGGAAGAAATAGTGGGATTAGAATAAGGATCAAATAAGCTACAACTAATGCTTTGGCATCCCGATAAAAATGATTTTTTGCCATACAGGCTAATAATACTAAAACACAGTAGAAGCGATTTCAGTTTTAATTTAGGCTTCTCACATTGAGAAAGCTAGCGAGAGCATGACATCTCTTTTCGGGTTTTCATTCAAGGTAAGAAATTAAGTGCTTTCTCTTTGAGTCTCGCCACACTAAGGGCCGTATAATTATGTCTGGGTCATCATTCAAAATCTTTAAAAAACCTCCTGCATTATAATGTGAGTAATGGACGTAAAGAAGAAAAAAGCGCTATTGCCAAGAGTACCATGTGGGGATCATTTTTAAAAATCATCATACTACCTCATAACCATAGTAAGCTATTTCCAAGACCAAAAATATTTTATTTAAACGCCCTCACCCACCCTACTCACAGTTTTGGATGCTGAAAATGATCTGCTGCTTACCATTTAAGGAACGCATATGAGCTATCCTTGAAATTTTATGATCAAGGTTTACTGTTTAGCACTACCACTTTGCTATCCAAATAAAAAACAATGGACGCATGGCAGAATCCCCGTTTAAACTATAACAGACTGGCACGATCAGGAACCCGGCACTAATCCCCTTGAAAGCCACACCACCCATAAATATGTTTTTTTCCCCCCCACTGATTGTAGTCCAGCCATCAGATTTGAAGACATCCTTTCCTTAAAACCGAAAACAAACAAACGGAAAAAAACCCAGATGATAATCATGGCATGCAATTTGAGTATAATCAGTCTGTAGTTTGCTAGTTAAAACTTTTTATATTTAAGTTAACTAATTAGCTTGATAATTTGCACGAGCTGCACAATTATTGAATACAGTCCTAGCTAAAGTTAAAGTAATAATCTCAAAGATTTTCATTAAAATAAATGTCTGTTAAGTCACTATCTATCGCCGAATTAGGTAACACAATGGTGATTGAGCCTATTATTATATTAATTTATATTATTATTAATAATATAATAATTTATGATTAAAGAACTGGGTGTCTGTGGCGACATTCCCAGGAAAAAATCACAAGCGGCGCATAGTTAGTGATGCGTTTTCCATCACCCATCAGTGGTTGGTCCGCCAGAGAGGGTAGACGGAGCTAACGCAACAGGCTCGCTCTTCAACTCACTTGTGTGTGAGTGGTGTACTGTTTTTTCCCGGTGTCTGCTAGCGTTACAATAACAGAGAAAAGTGGGGGGGGGGGGGGGGGGGGGGGGGCAGTTATGGAACCCTAAAAAGTTTTTGTGTAACATGAGAGGTCATATTATTTGTTGATGTAGATTTCATATTACATTTTATGACAATGTAACGTTACTAAATTACATAGCCTAGCTATTTGAACAGCTAACGCTAGCTACCGGACCATGTCAAGAAAGGCAACATTAGTTTAGACAACGTTGCGCACAGTATCCATCTCTCATAGCAGGTAACGTTGCGTTAGCTATCTAGCTAATGTAATTAACACAATTTAATGTCAGCTAACAATTAGAAAAAACGCTAGCTAATGCTACCGACTGGTACCGACCTCGCAAAATGTCTCTCGAATGCAGTGCTACCTTGTTGCAACGTTGCAATGTAGCTAACTAAAGGTCAGTTCAGATCAATGATTCGCAACGAGACTGGATGCAACTTGCAAAATTCCAAGACGTCTGATTGTAAACGTTCTAACTGCACTTGGTGATTTGACAAGGTGGGTGTTTTGAGACCCCAGGCAACGGCTTCAGACGCTCTGCAACTAACCAGTTCACACCGCTGCAATTTTCTCTGCAACATTCTAAAACCGTTTTGAATCATTGATCTGAATTGGCCTTAACGTTACCGTTATTTACATTGCCATCAAGTTCATCAATATATTATAATGATCGGAATAAGGCCGTCTTTACACAGAGCATTAACCAGGGGTATAGGTGGAGCAGAGCCAGGTCTGATTTCAGTGTAAAATGTCAAACCAGAGAAAACTAAATAAAAGAATACAGCAGTATGGATTAGCGTTATTATTTTATTACGCTTCCTCATATGGTCCTTCAGCCTTGCTCTTTTTTGATGAAATCTCCTTTGCTTTTGTTTTATTATTCTTGTTCTGATTGCTAATTTAACACCCAGCTCCGCTTTATTCTTGAACAGTTTGCTAGCAAAACCAGAAACACCAGTGGTAACATTTTGCAAGGCAGTTGTTTCAAAAATATTACACAACAATCATTCACGAGAAAGACTGTTTAGTGTGCACGAGATACATAATTGTACGAGCCGCAGCGAATCCCGCAAAAACTTCTCTGCAGTGTAAAGATGTTAATACCGGGCAAAAGGTGGATAAAGAAACTCTGTGGAAATTGATCATCACTAATTCTACCCCAGGTCTGCTACAGCATTTTAACCCAGCTCGGCAGTGTAAAGACAGCAATTAATTAATGAGTGTGTACATAACGTTACTTTTATAACAACCATTTTTCAGTAAATAGTAAGTGTTATAGTTGGCGTGGCCCAGGTGCCAACTGACTGACGTCACACAGGCGACACTGGTTGGATCCGGTTGGATCTCTGGGAAGTGAGGTCCAAAAACACACCTGCAATTACTGCTTTTCGCCATTGGTACCGCCAAAGAGAACGAAACAGAAATCTTCGAGATTGTAACTTTAAGTTCTATAACAAAATACCGCGAAGTCCAGATAATTTCAGCAACTCCTCTCGATTGATTGAAGGGAGAACATATGTGTATTTATTTGTGAATCAGATACATTTATTTGTGGATCTGTTACATTTATTTGTGAATTAACTGTTTTATTTGTAAGTTATGAAAAATATTTGTGACTCACTTGATTTTTGGAATGTTTATTTATTTATTTACATAAAAAATTCATTTTTTTTTTGTCCATTCATTTCATTTTGTACTTAAAATCCACTTGTACTTAAAATCCACTTTATCCCCTTGCACTATTGTTATTGTTGCACTATGTTTATGTTATGTTATGTTATGTCTGTTATGTTTTTTACTGCACTATTTCTTACTCTATTTATCTTATTTTATGTTCACTGTTACGCACCACCTGACCAAAACAAATTCCTTGTATGTGTAAACCTACTTGGCAATAAACCCGATTCTGACTCTGATTCTGATTCTGATTTAAATGGATTCAGTTCATTTTTATTCTCATCAATCTACACACAATACCCCATAATGACAGAGCGAAAGCAGGTTTAGAAATTTGTGCATATTTATTAAAAATGAAAAACTGAAATATCACATTTACAGAAGTATGGATCATGAGTTGGATCGGGATCGTTGTTGCACAGCTATTTCAGGTCTCTCCAGAGGTGTTTGATCAGGTTCAAGTCCAAGCTCTGGCTGGGCCACTCTAGGACATTCACAGACTTGTCCCGAAGCCACTCCTGCATTGTCTTAGCTGTGTGCGTAGGATTGTTGTCCAGTTAGATGGTGAACCTTCGCCCCAGTCTGAGGTCCTGAACGCTCTGGCGCAGTTTTTTCATTAAGGATCTTTCTGCACTTTGCTCCATTCATCTCTCCCTCTATCCTGACTAGTCTCCCAGTTCCTGCCGCTGAAAAACATCCATGCTTCATCGTAGGGATGGTATTAGCCAGGTGATGAGTGGTGCCTGGTTTCCTCTAGACGTGATGCTTGTCATTGTGGCCAAAGAGTTCAATCTTGGTTTCATCAGACCAGAGACCATCTTGTTTCTCATGGACTGATAGTTTTTTAGGTGCCTTTAAGCAAACTTCAAGTGGGCTGTCATGTGTCTTTTACTGAGGAGTGGCTTCTGTCTGACCACTATACTATAAAGGCCTGATTGGTGGAGTGCTGTAGAGATTGTTGTCCTTCTGGAAGGTTCTCCCATCTCCACAGAGGAACTCTGGAGCTCTGTCAAAGTGGCTATTGGGTTCTTGGTCACCTCCCTGGCCAAGGCCCTTCTCCCCCGATTGCTTGGTTTGGCCGGGTGGCCAGCTCTAGGAAGACTCCTGGTGGTTCCAAACTTCTTCTATTTAAGAATGATGGAGGCCACTGTGTTCTTCGGGACCTTCAATGCTGTAGAAATTTTTTTGTACGCTTCCCCAGATCTGTATCTCGACACATTCCTGTCTTGGAGGTCTACAGACAATTCCTTTGACTTCATGGCTTGGCTTTTGCTCTGACATGCACTGTCAACTGTGGGACCTTATATAGACAGGTGTGTGCCTTTCCAATCAATTGAATTTACCACAAGTGGACAAGTTGTACAAACATCTGAAGTATGATCACTGGAAACAGGATGCACCTGAGCTTAATTTTTAGTGTCACAGCAAAGGGTCTGAATACTTATGTAAATGTGATATTTCAGTTTCTTATTTTTAATAAATTTGCAAAAATTTCTTAAAACGTGTTTTCACTTTGTCATTATGGGGTATTATGTGTAGATTGAGGAGAATAACAATGAATTTCATCCCTTTTAGAATAAGGCTATAATGTAAACAAAATGTGGAAAAGGTTAAGGGGTCTGAATACTTCAGAAGGCACTGTATTCATTTATTTTTAAGACAATAATACCCCATAGGTCTTTCATTGCTATAGGGTACACATTAGTTCATTGTTATGGCCCAGAAGGCATTGCTTTATATATAACTTATGGCCTAGCTAAAATAATTAGTGAGGTAACGCTGCTAGAATTGACTGCCTCATCATAGGTGTCTCCACCATCAAGATTTGTAAATCAAGCAAATGCTAACGTGGACTTCCTTGGAAGTGGGCACTTTTTACCTTCTTTAGGTTATACAAAATTAAAGATTAACATTAACATTATCTAGAAGTTAGCAAATATTAGCTAGTGAACTAATGTTCCTGTCAGATTAAACCAAGTCAGTTACATTACAATGGCTAAGTTAGTTAACATTTGTCTGCTAACATTAGACAGATCACATGTCCCCAGTTTAACATTAGATATCTAGCTAACTACAGCAGCTCTGGGAATCAAGATGAACCTGTCTCGTGACAACATGAGAATATAGCCAGCAAAACTTTTTAGATCTCGTAGGTAGCTTCGTAAGATAGTAAATGTCAGCTAGCTTGCTAAGTAGCTAGCCAGCCAGCTGGGAATCCCACATTCATTCATAAGAGCAGGCCAGCATTATGCCAGCACTGTCACTCACGTAACTTAGTATTTTCTGTCATTGGTAGTCAGCTAGGCATATTCAATTGAGTGCCTATGTATGGAAAGCCATCGATGCAAAAACCTCTTAAAATAATGCCATCACAGTGATTTTTATTTGTGCACACAGAACATGTCCATAGCTTTCCATACCAATGAGATTAGAACATAGTCTTACAGCATAGTGTAACATACGGTATTTTGCAAATTTACGCCAAACTGCTTAGCTAAGATATTTGATGCAAAACCTATTATCCATTTCAGTATTTTGTCCTTGGGTTGCATGTCCACCTCAGCTGTGACAATGCTCGGAAATTGGTCTATTTTACCCAGTGTTCTATATCACTATAGCAACATGTCAACTTCTAGCTGTGTAGAATGCAGGTGTCAATGGTTTAAAATGCTGATGAGGTTTTTATGACATAAGCAGCACAATAATGGCAAAAGGTGCATATTTGGCATGACAGAGCCATAAAACCTTCTATAAATTAATGAAATGAAGGACATTCCAGCTAGAATTACTTTGGCCCATCCAAAATGAAAATGCTGGTGCCACTACTGTTGAGACAGGCACACTTCCGTCTACATTTCAGTAAATATACAGAAATTTGCAAGTTCTTTAACATAAAATTAAAATAAAGACAATATTTACAAATTTTGCCTCAATAAAGAAAAGTTCTACTTGGTGAAGAACACAGACCCACTAACTGCTTTGTATGTGGCAACTTGTCATCACCATAGAAGCTCAATAACTGTCAATATCTGCAGTTAATCATCATCTACATATTTGTTTAACATATAGGGAAGTGAAACTGAAGTTTTGGGAATGGAGCAGCAAAAGCTAAATATAAGCAAACTACGTAGCGTTTAGGTCTGGGTTCAAAGTACTTTATTGGCACGACATGTACTGCGTAGCCAAAGCAAACATTACAAAGAACAACAACAATAATAGCAGGGAAAAAAATCAACTATAAAACCTGTAACTAATAAATGCATTATCCTAAATGACACATCATATACCCATAATATTACAAACAATACATAAGAAACATATACATGCAACAACTTATATACTGGTCGTAACGAGGCCCTGTTGGATGAACATGCACACACACATGCACGCGCGCACATGAGCACATACACACATACTCACATGCACATTCACACACACGTACGCACGCACGCACACATATACACACGTACATGCACACACACACATGTGCACACAAACACACACACAGAAACACATGCACACAATTTATCTACAGCACATAATGCATTTAACCTTTGCTGCCTGGGTCTGTGTTCTGTCTGGGCTGTGTGAAATGGAGAAAACAAAGGTGTCCAATTTTTAGTTCTTCATGATTTTTCATACCCATTGGTTTACCTCTGAACCTAAAAACCTTTTTTTAATTTTATTTATTTATTTTATTTGATCTAAATGCTTTTGGTTCAGTTCCGGGGTGCAGGTCCCTGATCTAGTCCATGCCGGACATTAATCAGTGTATTCATGGGAATACAGCCTGCGAATGTTGAAAGAGGACCTATTCCTGTTAGACTGATTTGCATTTCGTGTTTTGTGCTTCAGGGAGATATTCAGCAGCTCCTGATCGTTGATGACCACAGGGCTGCCCATGACTACTGCGAGCACTTCAGCCCTGACTGTGAGGTGCCTGTCCCAGACTTCCCCCAGAATCAGGAACCCAACTTCTATGATTATGTAAGTATGTCTCAGGAGTACAACTTATTTTACACCCAGTCCCTGCAAGAAAATAAAAGGAAACATAAATGAGCTGTAAATGGGGAGTACTCAGTTGTGTACCCAGATGTGTATGGAGTGAGCTGCTGTACTAAATGCGTGGGTAATGAGGGGCTAAGTGGGCAGTAGAACTAAGGCCAAAAGTAATAATAAGCTCAAGCTTCTTGTGTGTTTTTACAGCTCCTAAAAGGAGGCCATACCAAAACATAGCTAAACAAACAAAACAGTGAAAGATCCATCCATCAAAGTTGAAGACAAACCTGAAATAACAAAACAATAAATTGATAACATAGCTAGGAAAAGCGATGATTCCTATAAAAGAATCAACAGACAAGCATAAACCTGGTGAGACACCATCTCTTCTTTTAACCTCAAAATAACACTTTTTGGTTATTTATGCAATGCCTTTCAAGAAATGTTAGACAAAACAGTTGGATTAGGAGAGTGAAGACACTGGCATGGGTCAGATTCAATTCGAGACAGTGGTGGTCACTCATGCACTGCAAGAGGCACTAGTGAGCTACCCAGCAGAAATAACTGAGTTTACTGTTTCAATAAAAAGATGTCTTCAGTCAGAGGAAAGCACACTAAAAAACATGCGTATAGCACTGAAGCGTAAAATGGTTAGTCATGAAATTAAAATATTAATCATTTCGACAGCGTATTCATTCAGCCATGAGAGGTAATCAGTAAGAAAAATTGGATGAAAATAGCCACTTAAAAATACTATTCCTCTGACATATCACGTATTCTGAAGCTGTACAGTTGAAGCCAAAAGTTTACGTACACCTAGGCTAAAGACATTCAAACTAATGTTTTCACAACTCAACGCATTTGATGTTAGCATACATTTCCTGTGTTAGGTCAATTAGGGTATCTATTTATTTTCATAAGAGTTCATTTCAAAATAATAGCTAAGAGACAGATTCATTTAAGCTTTTAATGTAATGACTTTTTAGAAGCTTCTGATTGGCTAATTGTCATAATTAGGAGTTATTTGGGAGTTAATTGGCACCTGTGGCTATATTTAAGGGCCTTTAGAGCCACTGCCTTTTTGCCCTTGATACCATAGGAAAATCCAAGCAACTCAGCCAAGACGCCAGAAAAAAAACTGTGGACCCCCACAAGTCCAGTTACTCCTTAGGAGCAATTTCCAAACAACTGAATGTACTGCGATCACCTGTACAAACATTTGTATGCAAATATAAAAAACTTGGGACCGCACAGACACTGCATTGTTGAGGAAGGAGGCACAAATTAACTCCCATGGCTGAACGAACTTTGGTCAGAAAGGATCAACTGAACCTCAAGACAACAAAGGAACTGGTGAAGGAGTTGGAGGCATCAGGTGCCAAAGTATCTACATCCATCATTAAGAGAATCCTACATCGCCATGGCCTGAAAGGCTGTCATGCAAGGAAGATGCCCCTACTGCAAGACTGGCATAAAAAAGCCAGAATGAAGTTTGCTGGTGATCACCAGGACGAAGGCCTAGCCATTTGGAGGAGTGTTCTCTGGTCAGATTAAACAAAAATTGAACTGTTTGGCCATGATGATCAGCACTATGTATGGAGGAAAAAAGGTGAGGATTTTAATCTGAAGAACACCATCCCAACTGTGAAGCATGGGGGTGGTAGCATCATGTGGTGAGGGTGTTTTGCTGGAGGTGTTTTGCTGGAAATGGGACAGAAATGGGACAGAAAATAGATGGCATCATGAGGAAGGAGGATTTATCTACTAAAGCAACACCTCAGGACATCAGCTAGAAAGTTAAAACTAGGTTACAACTGGGTCTTCCAGCAGGACTATGATCCTAAGCATACCTCCAAAGCTGTAACAAAATGGCTTAAAGACAACAAAGTGAAAGTACTGGAGTGGCCATCACAAAGCCCTGACCTGAATCCCATAGAAAATCTGTGGACTGAACTGAAAAAGCATGTCCGAGCAAGGAGGCCCACAAACGTGACTGAGTTACACCATTTCTGTCAGGAGGAATGGGCAAAAATTCAGGCAAAGTATTGTGAGAAGCTTGTGGAAGGCTACCCCAAGCATTTGATTTAAGTTAAGCAATTACAAGTCAATCCAATCCAATCCAATCCAATTTTATTTGTTAAGCACTTTAAAACAGCCATGGCTGACCAAAGTGCTGTACAGAAGAATAAATAAATACATTGCAAAATAAACACATCATAGCTATAGTCATATAGGTAACAGTCATACAATCTGAGAAATAAATAGGAAAAAATAAAATAAAATAAATAGGATAAAATAAGGAATAAAATAAAGGATAAAATAAAGTCACTGTCTTGCTAGGACTCAAAAGCCAAGGAGAAGAGGTGGGTTTTGACGAGGGATTTAAAAACAGACAGAGAGGAGGCCTGTCTGATGTGCTGAGGCAGGTCGTTCCATAGTGTTGGAGCTGCAACAGCGAAGGCGCGGTCCCCTCTGAGCTTCAGCTTAGTTTTAGGCACTCTCAGGAGCAGCTGATCAGCTGACCTGAGAGAGCGAGTAGGTGTGTAGGGGTGTAGAAGCTCAGAGAGGTACAGCGGGGCAAGACCACTCAGGGATTTAAAAGCAAATAAAATAATTTTAAAATGAATCCTGAAGTGTATGGGCAGCCAGTGGAGTGAGGCTAAAATGGGGGAAATGTGCTCATGCTTGCGTGTGCCGGTTAAAAGATGTGCCGCAGCATTCTGAACCATCTGGAGACGGGAGATGGAGGAAGCACTAACCCCCACATAGAGGGCATTGCAATAATCCAGCCGAGTGGTGATAAAGGCATGGATTACAATCTCAAACTGTTGCCTTGAAAGAATTGGCTTTATTTTGGCCAGCTGCCTCAAATGATAAAAACTTGATTTAACAACCGCCCTGACTTGGCTGTCAAGCTTGAGGTCAGCATCCACTTTTACCCCGAGGTTTGTGATGGTTGGATTGACATACTGGGCCAAAGAGCCCAGATCTGGAAGGGCTGTCCCAGCGATGCCACCAAAAACCATCACTTCAGTCTTCTTCTCATTAAAATTTAAAAAGTTCAGAGACATCCTGGCTTTTATGTCGTTAAGACACTTAACTAAGGCAGTGATTGCGTAAGCGTCTTTCTTTTTAAGAGGGACATAGATTTGACTGTCATCCGCATAAAAGTGGAAGGAAATCCCATGCTTCCTAAGTATGGAGCCGAGTGGGAGCAAATACAAAGAAAACAAAAGAGGGCCCAGGACCGAACCCTGCGGGACCCCACACGAGAGAGGAGCAGAGGAGGACACAGAGTCGCCAAGGCTGACACAGAAGGTTCGGTCTGCCAAGTACGACCTGAACCACTCCAGTGCCACGCCCCTGATGCCCACCCACTGCTCCAAGCGAGAGATCAGGACTTCGTGGTCCACTGTGTCGAATGCAGCAGTTAAGTCTAAAAGCACAAGAATAACACAATCACCAGAGTCTGTGGCTAAAAAGATATCAATAAAAACTCTTAAAAGAGCTGATTCGGTGCTGTGCAGAGATTTAAAACCGGATTGGAAAACCTCGAGAATATTGTTGTCTTTCAAAAAGGCCATTAACTGACTGTAAACAATCTTCTCAAGGATTTTTGAAATAAAAGGCAGTTTGGAGATCGGCCTGAAATTGTTAAGAGCAGCAGGATCTAGCTCAGGTTTTTTAATCAGGGGTTGAACAACTGCATGTTTAAAATATACAGGGACCACACCTGAGGACAAACTGCTATTAATAACAGTAAGAACAGAGGTTCCAACAGTTGGGAAAACCTCTTTAAATAGTCGAGGAGGTACAGCATCATTTGGAGAACCTGAGGGCCTCAACTGACCAACAATCTCCTGTAAGAAAAAGTCACAGGCTCAAACTGGTCCAAAACAGCAGAGCAGGTGACAGAGATTGAAGGGTCATAATCAGCAGGTGTGATGAGAGCTCTCGCAGAAGAGACCTTATCAGTAAAAAAGTGAAGAAATTTTTCACAAGCAGCAGGGGAGGCCTCTGTACTGACAGTCTGCCGAGCATTAAGAGCTGAGTCAATGGTTTTAAACAAAACACGTGGTTTGTGACAGTTAGACATGATGATATTAGACAAATGTTCCCTTTTGGCATTTTTCACAGTTGTCTGATAATGACGCCAGCAGTCCCTTAACATTTGAAAGGACACCTGTAGTTTGTCCTTTTTCCACTTGCGCTCAGCTTTATGGCACTCACGTCGGACAGCACGAGTAGTATCATTTAACCAGGACTCAGATCTACTTTTAGGCTGCCTGGTTTTTAATGGAGCCACATTATCTAAAACGGTCTGGCAGGTGGAGTGAAGCCATGAGCTAAGCTCCTCTGTACTGCACACAGACTCAGGAATGACGGTGTTATGACTGAAAACGGCGGAAAACTGAGCAGCAGTGGAGGGGTTAATGATGCGACAGCGCCGAGTAACAGCGGCAGGTTTAACTGTATTACAGGCAAGAGCAACCTCAAACAATACAGGCATATGATCAGAGAATACTGCTGAACAAAGTTCTAGGTTAAAAACAGGCAGACCATATGATAAAACAAGATCAAGTGTGTGTCCACGCTCTTGTGTGGGTCCAGACACAGACTGCACAAGATTAAAAGAGTCAATGAGGTGTAAAAAGACCTTCGCCATTGGCTTATCAGGACAACACACATGAACATTAAAATCACCAACAATAAGGACACGGTCGTATTTGGGCATGATTTCACCCAGGAAGTCCGAAAAGTCATTTAAAAAGTCCTTATTGTATTTAGGAGGCCGGTAGATCACAGCGCACAATATGGTGTGAGGGCGACCCAGCTCAAATAAACACAGTTCAAAGCTGCTGAATGAAGATGGAGGTGATAGCTGCTTGCATTTATAGCGACTTTTATAGACCGTGGCTATTCCTCCTCCCCGGCCAGAGGACCGTGGGGAGTTAAAATAGCAGCAATCATCAGGTAAAAGTTCAGTGAAAGCGCTGGACTCACCAACACCCAGCCACGTCTCAGTCACACAGAGAAAATCCAATCCTCGTGATGAGAAGAAATCCTTCAGGATGAAGGTCTTGTTCACTAGCGATCTGGCATTCACCAGGCCAATCCTGGTGGGGATCGGCAGGTCCGTGGCATCAGCTGACCGAGGAGCCCGCCCCAGAGGCCGCAGGTTGCGGTGATTTACTCCGCGCCAACGAGGACATAGCCTGTAGTTGGGCTGTCTTGTGCGGTGTAGTCGAGAAATCAATGACCGCTGAAGCCCAAAGGGGGCAGTGGTGAGTGAGATGGGATTTTGAGCTACCACTGAGGGCGGGGAAGAAGAGGTCGGGAGGGGGGTGTGTGGTGTAAACAACCGTCAGTCCCATGTGACAGCATGCTGAAAATTAGCAGCTAGCATCCTGCTGCCCAGTTTGTTGGGATGTATTCCGTTGGGCTTATAAAAAGAATAACGGTTCCAAAATAGGTTAAAATTGTCAATAAAACCCAGGTCAAAGTCTCTGCAGGCAGAAAGCAGCCAGGTGTGGAGACTGAGGATTCGGCTGAACCGCTCAGCTCCACGAGCCAGTGTTGGGATCGGGCCAGACACGAACACCGCTAATCCTGTGGTGCGCAAGTAGCTAAAGAGGTCTTTAAAATCAGCTGTCGTCAACACAGACTGCCTACGGGCGGTGTCATTGCAGCCAACATGGACAATGATTTTAGTGACTGTGGAGGGCAGAGAGTGCAAAAGCTCCGGGAGTTTATTCAGAATGACAGGCACAGTAGCACCGGGGAAACAGTGGGTGATTGTGTTGAAAAGGCGGACATGCCTGATGATCGAGTCCCCCACAATCAATGTGGTAGGAGGGAAGAGGGGACGAGGGAGAGCCAGCTGTGGATCACTTCGCTCAGATGGGTACTGGGTGCTCCCTGGATGTTGCAGCTTTGAAGCAGCACGGCGAGAGGAGGATCCCAGCAAGTGGCATCGCACCGCGTCCTTAAGCAGCCTGCGCCGAGCCGACGAGCCAGCGGGGCGGGATGCACCACGCCCCGGCTCAGGGCGCACAGGAGCTGCTGAGGTGGAGACGACCGCTGGAGCCGGGAAGGTGGAAGCATCAGCTGGAGCCGTCGTGTTGAAGGAGCCGGCCGGGGCAGCCAGGAAGGAGCCACCAGCTGGAGCCGCCGAAGAGGAAGCACCAGCGGGGAGAGTCCGCTCGGAAACAGCCACCGGATGCGACTCTCTGGTCAGCGGCGGAAAATCATCCAGACTCAGGGCATCATACCGGTTGGACAGCTGAAGATCATAGGAGGGTTGCCGGCTGGTCTTACCAACTTTCCTGCCAGATGCCACGAACCAGGACTCGTGCAGTGGAGTGGAGCTCAGTGCTTTGTACTTCGGATTTGGAGTAAAATCCAGTGCAGCAGCAGGCACGAGCTTAGGTTTTGCACCCAGCAACAGCCAACGGTCCTCGGGTTGGAGATGTGGCGACAGGGCCGGAGCTAGCGTTTTAGCTTAAGTGACTCTCTCAGGTAGCAAGCCAGCGGCGGCCTCGATTTACACAGGTGTCGGTTTCACCCCACCGCTATCCCGGGGTCTCTGTAACTCGAACCCGCTGCTGCTTTTTTCTTTATCTTTGAATGGTTGTATCCAGACACGGCGACTATGATGGAGATTTCCACTGAAGTTCCAGAAATGGATAAATCCAGCGAGAGCAGACAATATAAAAGTATGAAACAGTAAAACAATAAAACGCAAGAAAATAAAACTATAAGAACGATATAAAATAAAATAAAAACGATATAAAATAAAGTAAAAACGGTAAAAACAGTTCAAATAGTAAAACCGTAGGAGCTCACTTGTGTGCGTGTCCTCACAGCTCACAGCTCTCTCTATAGTGATCTATAGAGTCAATACCACCAAATACTGTTTGTAAACTTTTGATCCACTGAAAATCTGATATAGTATGTAAAAGCTTAAATAAATATGTTTCTTAGCTATTATTTTTAAATGACCTCTTATTGAAATAAAGCAGATACACTAACTGACTTAACACAGGAAATGTATGCTAACATGAAATGTGTGGAGTTGTGAAAAATTTAGTTGGAATCTCTTTAGCCTAGATATATGTAAAATTTTGGCCTCAACTGTACGTAGGTCACATGAAGTCATGTGAAATTCGCAACTTTAGATGTAACCTACAGTTTACACATACAATAACAAAATGTGTGACATGAAATCATGTGAAATTTGCAACTTTAGATGTAACCTACAGTTTACACATACAATAACAAAACGTGTGACATGAAATCATGTGAAATTTGCATCTTCACATGGAAATTCTACATTTTTATATGTGACTGATGTTTTCACCTTTTTCGTTAGTTACCTTTCTCTGCTCTCATCTAAGTAAGTGGAATTATTTTCACACCAAACTGCTGGCAATGCAAGCCCGAGGAAGGTTACCTAATGCATGTTTTATGTTCCTGTGACAAAGTTCAAGAATTTTGGGCCAGGATATATGATAATCACTGTGAGATTTCAGAGACCCAAATTCCGTTCAGCCCCAGATTTTTTGTTTTAGGTGATGGATCAGTCTTAATGGGAGGAAACAAACACATTAGAAGTTGGGTCCAAATGAGCATCATGATAGGCAGACAGATTCTTCTCAAAGGATGGAAGAATGAGGGTGTGCCCTCAATCCAAGTATGGGCTGCTGAGATGGCAAAAGTGGCAGCATTTGAAAGGATGTTTGTGGTGTGGGGATGGCTGGTTTAAGCAGCCACACCTGCCCTGGGTCAAGCTAATTAGACCTGGCCAATTGGATGATTGGTTAAGAATGAGAGAATTGGCCAGGCTAATTGGACCCAGGAACAGGAGTGGCTGCACCTGTGCGTAGTGAGGTAATCACTGCGCACAGGTTAAATCTGCCATCCCCACCCACACAGGGGAGCCTCTCTGTCATGACAGTGTTTTAACATCTGCTCCTCGGCTATAACATCTTGCCGACCCTTGCAAATAAATGTGGACTGTTTTAACATCATCTCCCTGTGTCTCTGTGCTGGAGGGCCCCAAGGAAAGCCACTTCGGTGGCCTGTGGCAGGCGTGTTTGCCACAATGTTCTATACACGGTTTGGAAGATTGGATGTATATTAAAAAATGGGGCAAATACTTAATTTTTTTGGAGGGCTCCTGACATGGGACATACTCTCTGGGGAGACGCATGTTTTGTGTTTAGCGTCTTAATCTTTGCATGGACAAAAATATGTACTTGTTTTGTACTCCCTTGTCTCGTCGCTGATCTGTTCGCTGAGTTATGTCTTCTTCTAAATATCTGTGTCCAATGCATATGATGGACCGTATTTATGTTGACAACCAAGGCCAATTGTGTATGTGGTGATGACGAGTTGTGGGGGTTAGGGTGGGGGGTTTGTATGTATAATTTGCGATGCATATTATTTTGTACTTTTGTACTGTTTAAGAGAGAATAAAAATGTTAATCAGAAAAAAAAGTAAGTGGAATTATTTTCTAATTCACGTGTGATCTCTTTATATGTTGAGTGTTCAAGTAATTTTTTCGTAAGGGCAGTCCCCCCACATTAGGGGAACAAAGATAATTGGACAAATTGCAAACCATTTGCGTTCAATGACTGCCTGAAATCTGTGACCCATGGACATCACCAGACGGTGGGTATCTTCCCTGGTGATGCTCTGCCAGACCTGTACTACGGCCATCCCAATAAAAATAAAAAAACCCAATAAAATCCCTTATCTATAGAAATAAAGTAACCAAAATCAAATGTGTTTTCCAGTAATTTATTGCTGACAACTGTAATTTTTTGTTGTCATATTTTATGGAACAGTTTATTTAAGAGGTTTGTTTACATTTTACATTTGTTTACATGGTACTATAGTGTTATTATTAAAATATCTTTGTGACATTTTATATTTAAGCAATGAGCAATGAGGCACAAGAGGTCGTAGCATATTGAGAATAGTCATGGCTAAAGGGTGTTGTTAGGCACGCACATGATGGAGTACCTGCAACCCCTAAACAGTGTGCCATATTGGGCGGGTTTCCACCCAATTGGGCTACTTTTGATTACGTTGGGCAGGCAAAAATAGCATTGGGCTGGTAGATGAAATTTGGGCTACTTTTGTCAACATTTGGCGGGGGTTTGAAAATATTGTGAAAACAAGACCAAGTTAAAACCTAGTATATGGCTGGACCCTAACACACGTGATCCGGCCGACCAGTGGTGTAACTTCATCACTCACTGAGTCACTCACTCAGTCAGTCACAGACATTCGCGTTTGTAGGGCTGGCCCCGCTGTTGCGGTCCAGCCAACAATATTGCCAAACAAGCTGGAAAAAGTAGCACAGAAAGTGCTGTTTTTTATATGCAGTTTACTGCCGGTTTATTTAATCAGCGCTATTAATGTGACGAGAAGCGCTTTGTCATTTGAATGCACCCCCTCCCCCATCCCTCCCCCTCCCCACCTCTGACAGCATCCTACAGAACCCCCCCACCCCCCAACCCCCCCGGTCGACAACATCCAACAAAACCCCCCACCACCCAGGTCAACCGTAGCCCACCCTAATACAGCAGGCTAAAACCGGCACTGTTATGTTTAAAGTTGTGATTGGGCTGGAAACTGTCAATCTGATCTGGCAACACTGCCCATAAACCGTGACTATATTCACAATATGGCATGGCTTCAAGTGCCTTATTGCTTTTATAATATCATTTATGTTATTGCCTTAATTAAAAAGACACCTCTGTTCAATAAATGCCACTGTATTAATAAAAAAAGTGCAATCACAATTCTTCTGCCAAGCTATATAGTTCTCTAACAGCACTGGATGGTTTCCAAGCAACACAACACAGTGGAAATCTTAACACAAAGAAGTTAGCGACCGTTCAATGCCTATGGTGCGTTTCAGTGGAGCAGTGATTAGGGTAGCTAACTTTCTAAAGCTTTTAGATTTGTGGAATGCTTTCTATGTAATATCAGTTAGCGTAAGCTTATTGGAAACATTTTAAGTGTGCGTCGCTCTGGTTGCTGCCGGGACATGGAGCCTATAATGTTACATTTTGTGTGACGATTTCAACCAGAGGGAAGATAGCCAAAATAATATTAACTAAGTTAAAATGCTTCCTCACCCATTTTACGTCAGTTCTCCTGAATTTTACATGAATTTGAGTCAGATTGCACCCTCACATACTTGTTTATGCAAACCTGACAAATAGCCTACACCTTTCTAGTTACTGCTATAGAATTACAAAAAACTAGAAACAGTCTAACTAGCTAACTTCACTTTCGCATAAGGTACATATATTAATATGGATGTAGTTGTCATTTACATAAGTGGTGAAAGCAGTGGACTTTTTGGCACAAACCATAAGTTTCGGAAGTAGCTAACATTATGTTTAGATATCACCCACACCCTTCTTATTAGAAGTTGACCAAATGTTAAAACTGTCCAATCAGTATCCAGGAGCAGAACTATCCATTTTATCATTTTTATTAAAAGTTTTGTTTCAAAAAAGATCTTTGAGTAGGAAGCATGATTTTAAATGTACGTTTTTTCTGCTTGTTGCTATGGTTTCTGACAGGCACCTGAAGAAGACGCCTATTACTATGAGTACCCTTACTATGAGGACATAGACAAGAAGTCAACTGAGTCCCCACCTCCTCCAGAAGAAGTAGCAGGACTTGATTCCCATGAGGACACGGTACAGATATAGCTGTTCCTCTCACTGTGTGGGTCTTGTGGGTCTCTCATGTTACGTTGTTTTGGAGTGAATCTTTGGTTGTTGTTGTGGGATTAAGGGTGGGTGCTTCATTTTGTGTTTGGTTGCGGTGTGGATAGGCATATGTGTTTGGTAGCTTTGTGGTTAGGTGTGAGTGTTTGGTTGCTGTGTTGTTAGGTGTTGTTAAGTGTTTTTGGGCCTCATTCACAAAATTTTTCTTAAATTATTACTTTTGTTTTTAAGAAAAGTCGCGATGAAAAGCAGCATGGGATTTCTGAAGCATGCACTGACCTTTAATTTTGTGCATATCCCTGGTGTATCAGATGATGAATGTGAATTGTTCATAAATTGGATGCATATTCCTGTTCATGTGATTAGCAAGAGGAAACCCTAGCAATCCGATTACAGGCATGCCCACTTCAGGGTTGCGTACAAACATCAGCCATTCATTGCTCCAAGTAAACATATACTACATGGCCAGAAGTATGTGGACATCTGACATCCAACATCTCATCCAACATTAATATGGAGTTGGTCATCCCTTTGCTGCTATAACAACCTACACTCTTCTGAGAATGCTTTGTCCTAGATGTTGGAGCATTGCTGCTGGGATTTGCTTCCATTCAACCAGAAGAGCATTATTGAGGTTGGGCACTGATTGAGCGACTAGGCCGGGCTCGCAGTTGGCTTCCCAACTGATCCCAAAGGTGTTGGATCGGGTAGAGGTCAGGGCTCTATGCAGGCCTGTCAAGCTCTTCCACACTATTCTGGACAAAACCATTTCTATATGGACCTCGCTGTGTGCCTGGGGGCACTGTCATGCTGAAACAGGAAATGACATTCTCCAAACCGTTGGGGAAGCACAGAATCATCTAGAATGGGACTGTATGCTGTAGCATTAAGATATGCATTCACTGGAACTAAGGGGTCTAGCCCAAACCATTAAAAATGCCCCCTGACCAAGAGATGTCCAGATACTTTTGGTCATATAGTGTATGTGCGCGGTTCTTAGACACACTCTTCCCAAGGGGTGGTTAGTCAAGTTATCCAAAACACCAAATATACTATTTCTATGTGTTGGGTTTGACTGCACACACGGGTCTTTATATATCATCATCAATCGTCATCATCATCTTCAGTCACTTTTATCAATAAATGAAATTAATTACATGTGTTGCCAACAAGGTTATTATTTTGAAATGAAATAAAAAATATTGAAAAAACAAATACTGAATTTAAACTGGCAAATCTGCTATTCAAACTGAAAATTAAATAACTACCTGTGAGTATTTCCTGTTGTGTGGTTTGGTATTAGTGGTTGGTTGCTGTGTAGTTAGCTAGGATTATTTCTTTGTTGTCTGGTTATGTATGAGTGTTTGATTGTTGTGTGGTTTGGTGTATTTTCTTATTTTGTAGTTAGTTTTGTTCGGTTGTTTTGGGATCAGGTGACTGCTATGTGGAAAGATATGCTGGTGAAGGCGAAAGTGGAGGCTGCCAAGACCAGAGAGGAGTCATACATGGAAGAGGGCACCCCCTATGGGGCATACGTGGATTATGAGACCTATGAAGCTTCAACAGCATCCCCAGATACTGCCAGCAAAGTAATCATTAGTAGCAGCGTAGATCACGGCACTGGGGGCGGAGTGGATCTGGGCATAACACTGGATGGGGAGATTAGCCTGGGCACTAGGGCTGTCCTGGAGAAGAAGATCATCACTAGAGACGAACACACATCAGTCACTATTACCCACAACAGCACGCACGTGAGTACAGCTCTGTCTTGTGCAACAGCACAGTGAATTCAGCTGGCATTACTCATGTTTGTCTTTACTTACCTGTATTCATGTCTGTTTATGTGTTTGTCTATTTCCACATGTGTGCTGTAAGAAATTGTGGGGCACTGTTCCTATGTTGTTGGAAAGCTGAAGTTTTATTTTGTATCCCAACGGCTGCAACAAAATGTCAGAAATTAGCAGCAAAGCAACACATGAAAGTCTCTGGGATTGCAGAGAAATGGAGCCACAATGTAGGAACTAGATAGTTCTTTGTCCTCCAAGTCTAGGTAACATAAATATTAATTCACTATCTGTATTAACACCTTTGTGTCAGGCTACCATAATTAATGCCTTCTACACTCTTTATCGAATGGAGGTTATATGGTTTCCTTTTACCTGAGGGGTGTGTGTGTGTGCCTGCGTCTGAGTGAGGGAAGTGTGTAGAGGTGTGATGCTCTGTCCTATCTTACAGTATCTATGTGGCTATGTGCAGGTTATAACTTATGATGACGGATATGGGGAAGGAATTGACCTACAGTACAAGGAGGAAGTCCACAGTCAAGGGCACACTGGAGGAGAGGCTGTTACTGAAAGCACTGGAGGCAATGGGGTGGCCACTGCAGACAATGAGGTGGGCACAGGAGGCAGTGAAGCAGGAACTGGAAGCAGTGAAGTGGGCATTGTAGGTGGTGAGGCAGGCACTGATCTTGCAGAGATCGGAGATCTGAAATCAGATGTTACAGAGATCACAGATCTGGATGGCTTCAAAGAAGAATCAATCACAGACTACGATGATGAAGACATGAAGGAGGCATATTATGCTTACCCTGACTATGCAGACCCAGAGGAGAAGCTTTTACCAGCAAAGACTGATGAAACCTTTGAAGAGGTAATAAGGCCCACTTTTTTTAAGTGAGTACATTGGCTTGTATTTTAGTTATTTATAAAATAACTTTTTAAATATGATTTCAAATGCATTGAAAAAACAATATGCCCAGGAATGTAGGCCAGTTTGAGCACTGAAAGGCTTTTGTAAAGGTACATTGATAAATGATCAAATTAACTTGTTTAACAATTTATGAGCCTTATGTTTCAGTTTCAGAGCCAGCTAGAAAACATAAATTGGATATATGTCTGCTTTATAACAAGCTTTTTGAAACCCTAATGATTTTGAAGTGTAGTATGCCTTGTCATTATACAGTATGAATCAAATATAGAAACGTGCGTAAATTACGATGAGCACATATTGCTATTAAAACATGAAATAGACGAATGGATGTTCAGTTGTTTCTAACTCTTAAGTGAAGGCTGTGGGTATATCCATATACATTGATGAAATTAAATAGTTAGAACATGTGCATTGAGCAGTTAGTGAGTAAAGTATGTGAACTGTAGGTTGATGCAGAGAGAGGAGAGAAGGGGCAGAAAGGAGAGTCTGCCATCGTAGAGCCTGTGAGTAATGTACTATATATTCACACAGGCACATACGCACTTAGATAAACTCTTATATACATGCCTACGGTTACAGTATGCTTATACACACTCTTACACATACTTAAAGTGCATTGACCCTATAATATATTTTATACCTACACTTGCATGTTATCTTGTATATGCACTTACAATCACATACATACACACACTGTCAAAGACACAGGTGTAATACACACAGATCTGTGTGCAATTATTCAAGCATGTGTAAGTTTATGTGCAAAGGCAACATATACAGTACATGGACACACACTTGTACACACTTACACTGACACTCACTCACACATTTGCAGGGATTTCTTCTCTCTATGACAATCGACAATATGACAATGTAATCTTGAACTCTGTCTAAACTTCTTTTGTTCTACTGCATCACAGGGAATGTTGGTAGAGGGTCCCACTGGTCCAGAAGGTCCCATTGTAAGTCTCTCTTTTTATTTCCATCTCTCCCTCAGTCTCTATTTTCATTATTCTCCTTCACCCCCCCTTGGATATTCAAATTCATGTAAGATTTATTTCCATTATAAAATAACTTAATGGATGTGCTTTATTAATGACAACCATTATTAACAAGAATAACATGCACAGCATGTTGAAGAGCATTAATAACAAATATTTTCTTCATAAAACAAGCTAATGGTACATAAGACTTACAGTACATAAAATAGATGATCATGGGGTGATACAAATGCAAATCATTGTTTAGCTCATACCCTCTGGTTGTGGTAGGCGTTGAAACGTACTCATTTTTGAAGAGAATTTAGGGAAAGAGGTACTTGGAGCAGGTAATGATGAAGTGTCTTCACCTATGCTAGATTACAGTGATCTCACAGCCTGTTTTTTTTTAACTAGCCAGTTATTTTTGTGGTGACCTGTCTCTACAATAAGCCTGTGATCTCGGAGTCTGTACATGTTAATGCATGCCTTTGTTTATTGCTAAACTCAAAACATAATAATCAGACATGTTACTGTTATGAAACAAAAGCTGTCCTGTACTGCAGGAGATTCTTTTACATTGCATTTTTTCAAACAAACAGAAATAAATGTTGACTAGCCTAGTTATTAGCTTATCACCATTGTGTCTAAACACTGCACTTAAATTAATCAACAGGCTTGAATTCCTGTTTCTAGAACAACAATCTAGCACACATTATATGGGGAATTTCTGTGAACGTGTAATAGAGTTTTGTGTAATTACAGGTGCCATTTTTAAATTATATTTTTATCCCATTGTTTATTTTATGTGTGTAATAAAGGGCCTCATATTTTACTCCAATAAAAAAGTATGGGGTAGATAATGCAGTTATTTAGTGTAGTATAGTATAGTATAGTATAGTATATTATAGTATAGTAAGCCCTTATTGCTTTGTCCCTGAATGTGTATATTGCTGTGTTAACACTCACTGAATCACTAATCTAGGTACTGGCTCCTAAAGTGGAGTGGTACCTGTTTTCTCAAGGTTTAACTTTTTTCAGAATGACAATATCTTTGATCTCTCCCAGATTTTTTGTCAATTTCCAGACAGAATTCCTCTAGATATGACAAGCTTCGCTGTTATGGAGTAACAATTAAATTTATTTATCATGTAGAGTCCAGGGTTAGCTGTGATTCACCGAATCTAATACTCCATTTGTTCTCTGTATGCACCACATGTTTCTCCCTTCCTACTATACAGTGAAGGAACAAAGAATGTTTGGATATCATGTTTTGCTTCAACTAAAATAGTTTTATGTTGATTTGGTTTTGTTTTCAACCACAGGCTTAAGTGAAAAGTTATGAATAATATTACTGCACAAACATAAAAGTCTGATAGAATAATGACTTCCCAGCTGTCCTGTGTTCAGGGTTTCTTTGAAAGCCATAAGTCATCTCCACCTGATGGAGAACAGACGTGGGCCTATTAGATACTGCTCACCTTTCAGCAAGTGATAAAGCATGTATGTGTGTGTACAGTGCAAAAAGAATTTGCCCCTTTCCTGATTTCCTGTATTGTAGCATATTTATCATACTGCATGGTTTCATATCTTTAGACAAAATGCAATATTGGACAAAGGGAACCAGAGTAAACACAAAGCATATTTTTTAAATGATTTCATTTATTTAATGAAAAACATATCAAAAACCCGTACCACTGTCAAACAGTTTTTTTCCAGCATTTGAGTCTACTCCAGATTTTAAGATTTTAAATCAGATTTTAAGGCATCCTTTTGCTAATGCCAAATAACTCTGAGCAATCACAGCATATATGTGCTCACTTAAACCTATCAGCTCACCGGTTTTTTCTGGCAAACAAAGCCTTCAAATTGTCTGAGAGGCGCTGGCAAAAAAAGTATGGTCTACATGGCTTTGTTAGGGTTGCCAGATGCCAGGAATGTTCGGTTTTCAAATTATTTGTACTGGTCAAATTTGTGGTCCCGACCAGACAATGTATCACTAACAAAAGCACCACCCTCCCCCATCCCTGCCCACTCTACCCTGGTCACCAGCCACTGTGTGCATGCATGGTGTCCAAGATAAAAGAAAATCTGAGAACCCTAGGCCATGCATAAAGACTTACAACACAACTTCTCTATATTTTAATTAGTTAGCTTGCTTAGTTTAGCCCCTGCAAAACTCTTATTTTAAAACATATGTATAGACAGGGGTAATGTCATTATAGTGCTAAACAATTGGTACTGTAGGTTGAACCACAGCTTCACACACACTAACTTTACCTAGCTAGCTACTGCTGGCTAAGTAACTATATCAGCAAGATGTTATTTGGGATATTTAATTGTGGGATATAACCATAGACCGTATAAAAATATGGACGTCACCCACTGATTTGCTATGGTTAGTGCTCACTGGCGCATGAAGCCCAAACTAGGGCGCAGCCATTGCCCGTTGCAACCAACGCAAGCGCAGTGGAGCAAAAGAGTGGAGTCCAGGACTACAGGAAAATCCACCCCGACTACCTTACATGGTAATTAGACACGCCCACGTCTGGACAACAAGCGTGGCCTTGCAACCACAGAACCGTACTGTCATAACATTTCAAAAAAGTTAATTGTGCAAGATACGTTTAGTGTTAAGATATTTACATAGAAAAATAAATCAGTAGCTAGCTAGCTAGTTATATAGACAGATAGAAAACAGAACTCTAGATAGCTAGACATATATATCACGAGATAACTAGCTAGCAAGGTAGCTAGATAGACAGATACAGTAGATCGATAGCAAGACAGTAAGCTTGCTCCCCCTAGCTAAGTAAATCCCCCTAGCTTGTCTTCTTAAAGAAGTTTCCAAACTGCTTACAAATCTGATTTCACCAACAACATATATACAAATTATAAAAGACGAGACTTTATGAGAATCAACTGAAACCCCGAAATGGTCAGAAATCGCGTTTTGACATAGAACCCTGCTTATCTGAAAATGTCTCAAATGTATTAACCGAAAGAACTGGAGAGAAGAATCCGTAGAATATCGGTTAATACAGTTGAACGCAGGACACAACATTTTGGACCTTGGACTTAAAATGGTGACATCCTATGTAGCTAGCTAATCGGAATAAAACGACACAGCATCATACCTGCCGCTGAAGCACTCTGCCTTGCTGCGAGGATGGGGAAATCCTTATATGGTCATACGATAGTAGGACAAGCCACATTGCACGCACTGAAATTAACCCAGATTTGGGAATTTTGCCAGAATTACTTTTAAAAAATCAGAGCCAGGGAAGGCATTACAAGGGATGGGATTAACTAGTTAAACCATCATTTCTTGTGTAAAAAATGTATTAACTTTATATTTCCTCAGAGAAAATTGGCCTCTTTTCAGGCTTTCCCCATTGACTTAACATTGGGTGGGTGGGGTTTCAAGTTCTTTTTGCAACCAGGCGTTGCAGTTCACGCAGTAGCCACTGGGGTAAAAGGCTTCACTCATAGAGGCGAGTTGTGGCCGTTTGGATATAACTTTAGCTTGGACTGTATTCAATAAGTGTACAAATTAGCAAAAGCTAGTTAACTTAAATATAAGAAGTTGTAACTAGCAAACTGCAGACCAATGTCAGGACAGTTGCACATCTTTATGTATGGCTATTTTGACCATACAGCTTTTTTTCATATGCTCCTCGCAAATACTAATGAAATATTGCAAATATGATGCAGTTCCACTTTGATTCAAGATTTGAAGGCTTCATTCATTGATCTAAGAGATAGCCATTACAGCCATCTTCCCAACCAGCAGTGGTCTTGCTGCCACAGAAGTCTCTCTGCAGCACTTGCATGTTGGGTTTCCTTGGTTTAATGTGGGTCTTAATGAGAAGGATGTCTTAAATCGGATTGGCTGGATTTGACTCGGTGTGAAAAACAACCTATGCGTGGATAAATTTGCACATCTTGATATGAAGAATGTCTCAAACATTGACAAATGAATGCATGCGATTCTACTCATGCAAGGTGGTGCATAAATGTGCATCCAGTCATGGTTGTGTGCCCATTGGTGAATCATTTCAGAAAAAATAATACACGTTTAAGAAATATATAATTATTGCCTTTTTTATTTGTGTAAGTTTTTTTATTATTTTTTTATTGATTTGTAAGATAATAACCCTGCAAAACCAAAAATAAGTGAATTTTAACAAGTATTTTAGTCTTATATTTAGACTTAAAATCTTATTTCCATTACTTCCATTACTTTTTTTCTAAATAAGACAAAATGTTGAGTTGCCATTGAGGTTTCACCAATGGGGTAAGACAATTTCACTTTTCAAGCAAAAAAACTTAAAACAGGCAAATCATTTCTACTAAAACATAAGTTTCATTGCAAGACTACACTTGTTAACACAAATTATTTTTGCTATGAACAACCGCAAACATAATGGAGTGTGTGGAAGTGTGTGTTCATTTGTGCATGCACATTCTGTATGTGTGTATGTGCATATATTTGTATGTGTGTGTGGATTTTATGTGCATGCCTGTGTTGCATGGATGTGTTGAGAGTATGTACATGCGTGTGTGTATGTGTACTGAAATATGTGATATGATCTGTAGGGTCTTCCAGGCCTCAGAGGAGCACCAGGTCCTCCTGGTACCCCTGGAGATCCTGGGGAGAGAGTGAGTATGGTCCCCTCATCTGTCAGACCTCACACTGGAAAACGCCCGCTCAGATACAGTCTGGCCTTCATAGATGGTCAAAACTGTGGCTCTACTATTCTTCACGTATTGTCTAAACAGCGCATGCAAATCCTTGATAAAGACTCACTGTGGATTGAACTCACAGGAGTTCTGACCATATTTTGTTCACTGGAGAGAAACAGATTTCCTTGAAAAAAGATATTTTATTACGTACCATTCAAGTTCTGGACAAGAAGACATTCCAAATATTAATGAGTATGTTGGTAGTGCCAGTCTGCATAGAACAAACTGTTAAATAATGGGAAATTCTGTGTGGGTGGAGTCTGTCTGTGGGGGAGGTGTTTCTCAGTGTGGTTGTGTATCTCACAAGGGTCCTGATGGTCAGCCAGGGCTTCCAGGTGCTGATGGTCTGCCAGGACCCCCAGGAACTGTCCTAATGATGCCTGTAAGGAAATACGCTCCATTACTAACCATTTATGTGTGTGTAGCTGTGTCTGTGGCTAAACCCCTCTTTTTGCTCAGTTCCGATTCAGTGCAGCATCTGATTCAAGTCAGAAGGGTCCCGCTGTTTCAGCCCAGGAGTCCCAGATGCAGTCTATGATGCAGCAGGCCCGAGTGAGTACACTTCTGCCATCTGCTGGTTATCTGTTTATTCTAAATGATTCTATCTCCCTCTCCCTCCCTCTCTCTTTGTAATCACTGATACAAAAAAACGAATTGAACGAAGGAACACTCGAAATACTGACAATGTTAGCTACTGGGGCATGTCTTAGCACCATTCCTAAAGCATACAATGTGGGAGAATCAGCTTGTTCTGACATAAAGAAGGCCAGGACAAAATCAAAAGGCTTGCAGAACTGGCCAATGTGTGGGTCTTTGAAAAGAACGTGTTTCATTTAGAAAGCTGATAAAGAATCAGCTTTGTTTATGTGTTTATAGCTCCACAATACTCTCACCGAGGATGATTAACCAAAAACGGACTTTTATTTTAATTACATTAAAGGCATTTAGCTGATGCTCTTATCCAGAGCGACTTACACAACTTTTACATAGCATTAAAATTACATCCATTTATATAGCTTGATATTTACTGAAGCAATGGAGGTTAAGTACCTTACTCAAGAGTACAATGGCAGTGTCCTACCCAGGAATCGAACTGGTGACTTCTAGGTTCCAAGACCATACTATTGAATATTTTATAAATCTGCTTTTTCAAGGATGCAGACATTGTGTTTATATTCTAATATCAGACATATGCCAACATAAAGGAAACTATGATGTTTGGCTTTCCTCCCCCACTTACTACTTGAATGACTACACAGTTTTTTCTTCTCCTACTGAACATGAATTTCCTGCCTTGCTATTGTTGTGGTTAATGGAATGGTAAAAAACAACAAATTCTCTTCCAACAGCTGGCCATGCGGGGACCAACTGGCCCAATGGGTCTGACCGGGAGATCTGGCCCTCTGGTGTGTATACCCGCACGCACACACACACACAAATTGATGATGAAGGTATAGACAGTGTGGATAATGATGTATGTATTTTACCTGTTCAGGGGCCCCCGGGTATTGGTGGACTGAAAGGAGAGCCTGGAGAAAGCGGCCTCCAGGTGAGGGAAAGGGCACACTTCCATTCCTGAGCTCCCTGTACCTCACTAATGCTGTAATATCTGTCTAGACTATGCCTGCGTCTTTGTCTTGTTTACTCCACTTGTAGCATGCATGCGTTCACTGACTGAGATGTGCTGGTATTATTATCCAGATTATTGTCCTATCTGTAAATGTGCTGCTGTTATGACCCAGATTATACCCTTGTGTGGAGATGTGTAGTCATTATGGCTCAAATTCACCTTTCTGTGTTTCAGGGACCCCGTGGCCCCATGGGATCACCAGGTCCATCCGGGAAACCGGGACGACGAGTGAGTAATAGCTGCCCTTATTCCACACAGCCTTGACACTTTAGAGAAGTGTGGGCTGGATGTGAGCTAGTACACCTGTGACTTATAGGTTCCATAATCCTTCACTTTCACAAAGTCTATCCTAGAATCCCCCAGTTTGTTACCAAAAGGCAGGGTGCACAGTCCTTCAATCTAACCAATCTCAGAATGCCACACTCTTTGAGAAATCAATCCAAAAATCCCTCACTCTGAAAGCTGGGCCTTGTGTGGGCTGAAACGGATGATCACTGACAGTGCAGAAAAGGAGCCCCAGATCTTTTGGAACGTATCTGCTGCAAGAGCTGTGGCAAGAAACCAAAAACCAGGACCTACAATTCTGGAATACTAGTTTTCCCTGCTCTCTTTATTTTATTTTCCATTGGGTGTAACAAGCACATGTGTGCTTTAATACTATAGAGAAGCTGGTGCTAACAAGAAGCAGGACCCAGAAACATCCCACTGCAGCCATACATCAGTTCAGGGTTATCAAATTCCATTAACAAGATGGTGCACAGCCTTCTGGGAAAGGCCTTGACAAGCAAACAGGGGGTTTTGTGGAAATATCTACTCTTAAGTTGAATAAAATGTTAAGTATAGTACAGTATCTTTCTTCCTTACCATCTTTTATTCAGCTGAAGTGCTCATAGCCTCTACAACTGTGGTTCCCCAACTCGGTCCTGGGGGACCACTGTACAGGCTGGTTTGTATTCCAAACACAATTGCAATCTCGGACTTTTAACAAGCTGTTTATTTTTCTTAATGATGTGCTTTTCATATTTTGATGGAATATTTACCCTCTTAAGCCTCATGATGTCAGTAATAGCTACGCATTCCATGAACAATAAACATTCCATGTTCATATTATGATTAATAATTTTAATTGCAAACAAATTAATTAAAATAAGTGACAAATTTTTGAAATTAGCAAAATAAAGGCTAAGTTGAAATGAACCATTTGGTAAATAGTGAAGGCAAAGACGATGAGCCAAACTTGCATTGTGTTAACACATTTAAGGAAAAAATTATGTAAGAACTTTAAACATGTGTTCAACAATTTAAGTCTATTGATTGATTGAAAATATTATTACCTCTTTTTATGTACAGTAATTGTTTGGAATATAGCACAATAAGCACAATGTGAACATGGTACTTTTATTCTTCACGGCATGCATCAATATTTCTTACAAAATGTGGCTTAAGAGGTCAAATAATCACTCCAAACATGAAAAGCACATCTGGAGGAGTGACCTTTTTTAAATGGGTCTTTTTTGATTCAGGAAGTTTTGAGCAGGTGTTGTAAATACCTGCAGCACAGATCTAAGGTCAATATTTCATACTGGAAGCAACCTAAGAGCATAAACTTCAAGAAAACACTCAAGAAGAATCCTTTACATTGCGGCAGGTATTCTTCCATCTTTTCAAATATTTTCATACATCTCTCTCTTCGCTGATTGGCTGTACTGGTGGTGCTTTTGCATAGCTCTGTGTCCAGAAATTCAGTGGATATAGAAATAGAAAACTCAGCCAGGTTTCCAGTTTGTGGCTTATTGTTTGGGTTTGGTTTGCTCTGTGGTTAGTCTGAGATTTGGCTTGTAGTTCCTACCATCTTGGATAAACCTGTGTTGCTGTTGTTGTTGGAAAGCATTAAATCAAGACAGCAGTACACAACTCTCACTCCAGCCAATTTCACTGGTGATTGAGAGAAAAACAGGAATACCCACACATTTGTGTATACTCCCAGAAAATGCAATAGGGACAAGTAACTGTTCAACCTACTGTTGCAATCAGCTAACCTTCATCTGGTATAGCAGCTGATTGGTCTTGGTTATTGGTAATATAACCACCCATCAGGATGAAGACTATCCGTAATTTACGGCTTGGAGGTGCAAGGTGTACAGATTAACCACCATAAAGAGTTGGCAGAGCTCAGTTTTTGGGGCAGTTTAGCTCAGGTACTGTAGACTTTACAAGGGAGTGGAACATGGTAGGTAGATGGAGTGGATTGCAATTTTGAGGTTCTAATTCCTCTGCTCTGTATGAATGAAATTTGCTGTGATTCTATTGTTCTCACTGTGGTGTGTTGGTAATGCACTTTCTCTCTCTGTAAACAGGGCCGAGCGGGTGCAGATGGTGCTAGGGGAATGCCAGGACAATCGGGACCAAAGGTACCATCTCTAAGGGCTGAACAGGTCATGTGACCTCCTGCCAGCTTTGTGCCTGTGAAAATGAGCCCAGGCCCCCTTTTCACAGACAAAAGCTGGAAAACACAGAGCTAAATTACACAATACTTAAACATAAATTGTTCTAACTCACAGAGTTAAACGTCATCCTCCATTCACAAAGCTAAACCATATGCTCACAGAACTGAAGTTCCCTAATACTTTTAGACAGTAAGAATACAGACATTCACGGAGGTAAGTGTCTCCCTAGAGTCACCTACAGTAGCTAAACTGTACTAACACAGAGATAAAATTCTCTAAACTGCTCAAAGCTCACAAGGCTAAACTTCATTATGCCGATAAATCTAAACTGCTCTAACACTCACAGCGCTAAACTTCACTGTACTAATACTATACTAACCTAAACTGCAGGAAAATCAGAGAGTTCACATACCATAACTAACAGAGCCTCACTCACAGACAGAGCCAAATACACAGAAATAACTAAGTTCTTAATTACCTATGAATCCACATGCCTAACCGTATCTTATTTTGGTCCCACACCAGGGGGAGAGAGGATTTGATGGCCTGGGTGGACTACCTGGAGAAAAGGGAAACAGAGTAGGTACTGGTGTGTGTTTGTGTGAGTGTGTGTGTGTGTGTGTGTGCGTGTGCTGATGTGTTGATCTGAACTTTGGAATTTTTTTAGGGTGAGGTGGGGCTTCTTGGGTCCCGTGGACCACAAGGAGAAGACGGAGAAAGGGTAAGCTCCCCCTACCTGTCGCTTTCATAAAACAATAATGCCCTTTAATAAGGATAATTTATTTAAAAAATAAGAACTATACTTAAACAATATGGATTATAAAACCCCACTGGTCTAGCAGGTGTCATTGAGACCTATTCTGTCTAGTAGAGGACAGCTTGAACTTCTTGGAACTTTCGAGTTTTCTCTTTGTCAGCACCTCACACGCATTCGACATCGACAATAGCATATTGTTTAATAATCATCACTTAATAGGGCACTTTAACATATTGAGTAGAGATTATTTTCTTATTTGATTAGGATTGTTCAAATACATTCGGTCATGAAACAGCTGACTGTTCCATAATCACACCAGTACTGTTCCATTGATCCCCCGCACCTGTTGAGTCTGACATAGCTGCTTCGCTATACTTTGCACAATACTTAAAATTCTTTTATTTTGAATGCTTGCGTTTCACAGGGAGACAATGGCGAGGCTGGCCCACGGGGGCTGCCTGGGGAATCTGTGAGTTTTAATTACTGTCTGTCCGTTTGTTTGTTGCTGGTCCTCCTTTCCATTACTAATTTATCAACACTGTACAAAAGAAATTGTATTAAACTGAAACTAATTAAAGGTACCAATTATCTTTCCAAACAACTTTTAGGATTGCCCTTGCACAACAAAAATATACTTTCCCATATATGGGAAGTGCTTAATATATTGCAGTGCTATATTGTAACATTTATAGGAAAATATTAAAAAATATTCAAGAGATTGTTGTTTTCCATATATTGTATTAAGTATGAACAATATATTGATCCTAATATATTTTCTGAAATATAAAAATTTAAAATATACATACAGTATGCATACCATATATGGTTCCATAAATCATAATGTATTGTAACCGCAGGGTTCTGGGTGATCCTCAAACCCAGGTCTTCACGGGAGAGGACACCACACTAATCACTACACTAAACATGAAAATAATATGATGGGTATTTGATGTATTAGCATACCATGAAAGGGTACAACTTGAAATGAAAGAATGAAAGATTAAATGTAGTCCGAAATGTTTTCAGTGTCTTCTGTATGTACAGTATTGGTGAAAAAAAGTGATGATTATAATTTATAAATCTATTTTCCTTTATTTATACATTGGCTTGATTTCCTTGATTCCAATACACCAGACAAGATCTGTAAAGCGTAGAAAAGTATTTGAATCCAAAACAAATACGTATTAGACCCAGGTCTGGTGAAGACCTGGGTAAACATCAACATAGCTTTTTGGGACATCCAGTTCACTGTAATTTTTAGTTTGCTCTCTGCATTTTAAGTGCATTCTCCACACAGAAACAATATAAAAGCAGTGGACAAAATAAAATCTCACAGAAGCTACCTTTGAATTATCTGAATGTGATGCAGTACCACCAGCTGAACACAAGATGGCAGATTATGGTCTGTAGATACTGAGAGGGGTTGGCTTGGCACCAAGCCCTCTGTAGCTACCGTTGGAAAGACAGATGAGAAGAGGGGATTAATTGACAAATTTCATCTGGACAGCTAAATGTATTTACTGGTGTTCAGCCAGGTTTTTTTTCTTTCTTTGTTTACAAGCTGTACATTTGACACACTATAATCTCTCCTTCATGTTCTAATTGATATTACCACTAAATTGGGCTTGCTTCTGCAAATGTGTTTTTATTGGACCTCTTCATGTTGTGTGCTGAAAACTTGTCATCCTTTCCTTCTTTCTGAAGGGGCCTCGTGGTTTGCTGGGGCCAAAGGGACCTCCCGGACCCCCAGGACCTCCGGTGAGAGGGGACCCCGAACCTTTTAAAAATATTTCAAGACTCAGTCCACTATTTTAATCTTTATTTATCTTTGAAAAGCATAAAACCTGATAAAACCCCTTCTGCAAAAAAGGTGCTTCCATGTAGTCCATGAAAATGGAATACAATGCTGATCACATGACCATTTCATACATGGCAATGTAGGATGTGATGCTGATCACACATTGGTTTCAATGTCAGTAAAAGCAGCATTCTGATTTGACCCTATTTCTCTGTTTCAGGGTGTGACTGGAGTGGATGGCCATCCTGGTCCTAAAGGAAGCATTGTACGTATAAAGCTCTTTACACACAACTGCAGCTCACACACAGGGACTATAAAGTTATCTCTCCAGCTGATCAATCCCTGCTTTTTTTCTTTGAGTCCTGGAAAATGGTAATTAGGGAAGAATCCTGACAGCCCTGAGCCCTCTGCATTACTGTTAAGTGCATTCTGGTAAAATGTACTGCTACAAAGAGCTAAATGCAGTAACGCAGTTCTTTATTCTCTCTCTCCCTCTCTCTCTGACTGTCTCTCTTTTCTTTCTCTCAATTTCAATTTCAACTTGCTTTATTGGCAGGAAAACTACATATTGCAAAAGCAACACATATAATAGTATAATTCACAGAAAACCACACTTACAACATGCAATAAGTGCGACTTGCAACACTCATAACAAACATATAAACAAATAACATTTTCACATAGTCAAAAAAAAAGAAAAGAAAAAAATTAACATTAATTTGACTTCAGTGTTATGACGAGTGAGACCAAGAACTGCAGTCTGGTCCAGCCTGGTCCCAGTTCATTTATATAGCTGTTAAACAGTGTTGGGCTCAGACTGCAGCCCTGTCTCATTCCACACCCTTGAGTGAAGAATTTGGTTCTTTTGTTTCCAATTGTTACGCTGCATTTGTTTTCTGCATTCATTGATTTCATGGTGTCATGACATTTTACCCCTTACACCACTTTGAAAAATAATCCTTCATGCCAAATTGAATCAAATGCTTTTTTTGAATATACAGTGGGCTCCAGAATTATTGGCACCCTCATGAAAAATGAAGATAAAAGGCTGCATATAATAAATGACACAGATAATAATCTATATGTTATGTTCACACATATGGGAAAACTATATACTTTTATTTCAATACACTTACTCTCATGCTTCAATGTTCTTTTATTAAGTAATCTAATTTTTTCTTAAAACCATAGGTTCCATAATTATTGGCACCTCTAACAATTATTGTAAGTAAAATCTAACAAAATGAAATTGGCAATACAATTTTACTTAATCTAGTTCATCTCAGTCTAAAGGAACTATATTGTGTCATTCCATCACTTCCAGTTTCGCTAGAGAATAAAAATGAGGTAACAAGCATACAAAATCCCTTTGTCATCCATCAGCATGGGAAAAGCTAAATAACTGTCAATTCAGAAGAGACCGATGGTAATTTATTGTCAAGTCTGGTAATGGGTACAAAAAAATACACAAACGGTTAAACATACCACTTAGCACTGTAAGGGAAATAATAAAAAGGTGTAAAACATATGGAATGGCTGCAAATTTGCCAGGAAGAGGAAGCAAGTGCATGTTGTCCCCATGGACGGTGAGGAAGATGGTGAGGGAGGCCATTAATAACCCAAGGATCACTGTTTAAGAATTGCAGAGATTGGTTTGTTTCTTGCGGTCAATAAGTCTAAAAAAAAACATAAAATGGCATCTCCATACCAACTAACTCTTTGGAAGGGTGGCACGAAGACAGCCCTTACTGAGCACAATAAACAAAACCAAGAATCTGGAGCTTGCTAAACCTCATTGGAATTATGACTGGAAGAGAGTGCTATTGTCAGATGAGACCAAAATTGAACATTTTGGCAATACACACCATCGAAATGTTTGGCGGCAAAAGAGGAATTCGTACAGGAGAAGCACCTCATACCTACTGTCAAATATGGAGGTGGGTCATTGATATTTTGGAGATGTTTTGCTGGCAGTGGTCCCGGGGCACTATTTTAGATCAATGGCACAATGAATTCAACAAAGTACCAGGAAATTCTGGCAGAAAATTTGGTTGTCTCTGCTAAGAAGCTAGGACTTGGTCATAGGTAGATTGTCCAGCAGGACAATGACTCCAGCATACATCAAAATATAAACAGACGTGCTTAAGTGAAATCAACATCCATGTTTTCCAATGGCCATCTCAGTCTCCAGACTTAAATTCCATCAAAAACCTGTGGTCTGAACTGAAGATGGGTGGTCCATAAGCGCAAACCCAAAGATATCAATGATTCTGAAAAGTTCTACATGGAGCAATGGTCAAAATCCCTCCAAATGTGTTCTCTAACCTTATCACAAATTATAGGAAAAGACTCATGATTGTCATATTTGCCAGGGGTGTTTTCACAAAGTATTAAACCAGGGGTGGAATACTTGTGGAACCTGTTTTTGGGTAAATATTTTTTTTATTTAAAACATTTAAGACTTTGGTTGATTCCAATGAATCATTAATCAAGCATACTAGTTTACACATGTTGGAAAATAAAGCTTATGTTAGTTTAGCTTTTTTTTTTTTTGCATTTTTTCTGCATATTTATCAAGGGTGCCAATAATTCTGGAGCCCACTGTATAAACCATGCAAATATTTTTCCTATGTTAGTTTGCTGGACAATTTTGTTTACTAGGGTGTGCAGGGTATAAATATGATCTGATGTACAGCGCTTTGGAAGAAAGCCAATTAGACTTTTACTCAATAAGGAAGGCAAGTATTTAGGCATTTATAATACTATAATGCTATAATACTATAAAACCAACTCAGGGAAATATTCAGCTTTCAACACAAGATTGAAGAGTTTCAGTAGGGCGCTCTGCATTTGCAGGGCTGCTGTGCTTTAGCATCTCAGTACTGAGCTATCAGCCCCATGGGCTTTATGTGATTTGAGGGCTCTGACTGTTTATTGCAGCTCTTCATTAGTTATAGGATTGTATAGGGCAGGGATCAGCAACTCATGGTCCTTGAGGGCCGAGAACTGCTGGTTTTCCACCCTCCCTTTGCCTGGGAGTCAGGTGTGAAGACAGTCTGGCCAATCAGTAGCACTAATTACCTGGGAGAAAAGAAAACCAGGGCTGGATTTGGATTTGAGGGCCAGAGTTGATGATCCCTGGTATAGGGGGTTTTGTTTGTCTTTAATACATGATACTAATCGTTCAAGTCGCACAAATCAAATTCTGTTTATTCTGTACTTTGGGTGGAATTTTTTGGTAGAGGTTTTCAAAATATTTTTGAAAAAGTATTTCAGTTTTGTATGAATAATTATTCTATTTTTTGTTGAATTTGGTTTTTTCTCAGAAGCAGTTTTGGTTTATTGACTCCTCCATTTTGTTTAGCTGTGTGTTGATTTGTTCCAGTATTTTGTTTTTAATTGTTTGTTTATATTGTTTGAGTGTTTCACAGTATCTGAGTCGTAAATCTTGGTTTTCAAGATTTTTATGTTTTTTTTTTTTTGTTTGATAGAGTTCTCAGCATTTTAAAAATCGTTTTACATACCTTATCAAATCATTTTCCATTACATTTCTCTCTATCTCTCTCTCTTTCTTTCTTTCTTTCTTTCAGGGTCCACAGGGTGAGCCTGGCCCCCCAGGTCAGCAGGGGAGTCCAGGAGCTCAGGTGAGGTTTGGTTGTCAGAGCTAAAATAAGATTCTGGTGACATCTGTGAGCAGAGGGAACATTTCAGGTCAGGAGTGCTGATCCTGATATCTTGTCCCATGTGTCTTGAGAACGGTGTGTTCACATTTCAGTGTCTGCAGTCATGCTGTCCTCCAACACTGGCCTATAATCTGAATTCCTCTCCCTCCCAGTATGCTATGCTCCTGAATCCTTTACGCTATGGGTCCTGACTAAGTATTTGTTCTTAGTTCCTCTTTGATGGGATGTTCTCTCCTCACAGGGCCTCCCGGGGCCACAGGGACCCATAGGCCCACCCGGAGAGAAGGTATAGTACACCTCCCTCTACACCCCCCATACTGCCCCTGTGCTCCCCTCTACATCTATACCCTCTATGGCCCCATACACTCCCTATTGGGTTATTACCCTGCAGCAGTGTCAGTTTGCAGTGTCTCCTTGCCAGTGTCAGTTTGTCTGAAGACTACTTGTCCATAGTACTGATTCCCCATGTGTGTTACACCCTCCATATACGTACCTTACCACTCCCTTACCCATCATGCATGAGTTTGAGCAGTACTGTGTGTCCATTTGTCAGCAGTAGTATGTGTATGATAGTGTGGTAGCAGTACTGACAATCATAGTCATGTGTATGTGTCCCTGCACATATGCATGTTTGTGCATAGTAGTAATGGGGATGTGTGTTTGGAAATCATACTGTCTGCGTGTGTGTGCGCGTGTGTGTAGTAATAATAATGATAGTAATGATGTGTGTTTGTGAATCATCAGCACCACTGTGTGTTTGTGTCTGCTTTTTTCGATGTGGTAGTAGTGGTAAGGAGAGTGGGATTCATATTCAGGAGTGATTCTTTCTTTCTCTGTAGGGTCCACTGGGGAAACCAGGTCTGCCTGGAATGGCTGGAGCTGACGGCCCCCCGGTGAGTGTGGAAGCTCCCTTTGCATTCAAACGAAATATCACACTTCACATTCCTTAGGCCAAATTGTCAACATTATTCAGCAGTACTGAATACTCAGCATTTCTAACTGTCCGTTTCATGTACGTGACTAACTCAGTTAACCCGATTAGTTTGTTGACATTTCTGGATAAACTATTTAACTCCAACAATTAATAGTTGTGTACATTGCCAGTGCGGAGCAAAGTGAGCCCTAACAGTAATGCAGATACTATATTGAGCTCCGCTTCCTTGCACCAATACATTTTGACACTGAAAATGTAATAATAAATGGGCGGCAGTGTAGTATAATGGCTAAGGAGTTGGTCTTGTAACCTAAAGGTCGCAGGTTTGATTCCCCAGTAGGACACTGCCGTTGTACCCTTGAGCATGGTACTTAACCTGCATTGCTCCAGTATATATCCAACTGTATAATTGGATACAATGTAAGTCGCTCTAGATAAGAGCGTCTGCCTGTAATAATGTTTGCGATCAGTTTTTATATCTCACGTGGCCTGCTGCCATTGTAGCTTCTGTCACATGCACTGAAAAATAATACAATTTAATGTTTCAGTGTGATGACATTATCAGAAAGCAAGTGAATGAAATTCTTCTTGTGTAGGCATATGTCTATTTAATTTATCTACAATTATCTGCCTGGTTTATGATTGCCTTATGTTGATGAGTTCTTGATCTTTAGAGGGAAACAAATATGCCCCCTCCAGTTTTGCCATAATTTTGTGATCCGGAACCCCAAAACAAAATTTAAAAGTACAGGTTAAAAATGTTGGTTACATTATGAGAGTGTATAAATATTGCTTTTGTCAATTTCGACATGTTACATGATCCTGCAAAGGGCAGCGCCACCTCTCTTTTTCTGTTTATGTTGGGGGAGTATGATTTTGTTTTTGGTGTGCAATTTATCTCCCCTTTATAGCAGAGCAGGTTTGCACAGTTAGTTATATGAAATGATTCAACCATGTTAACCAAATTAACAAATCAAACCGTAGTTCATGTTTGTGAAATGGAGTAAGCCCAAATTGAATAATTAGATAATTTGATAAGATACACCTCAAATTATCCTGGTTTGTTTGAGCAACATATGTGAAACAAGGCCTCGGTTAGGCCAGGCTACCCACATTTGTGCAAGCAATACTGAATGGAATATTTCAACCTGCATATGCCAGATTTTCCCCCAAAGATTAGTGAATATAAGCATTACAAACTGCTTAGGACAGGATATCATTATAGAAGTTGTCGTTTCAAAACTTTGGGTTTTCCTGGTTTTTAAGTATGTTCTATGTCAGTGACTCATCATCGTGTTTATTCTCACTGACAGGGTCACCTAGGAAAAGAAGGCCCACCTGGAGAGAAAGGAAATGTGGTATGTCTATTTTCAAAATAAATGATTGAACTAAGAGCCACTGTGTAAATTCAGTGTGAGTAACTCCAGAGTGAGGTCATTGTATGTGATACCTTTGTGTTAGCAATGTCATAGTATGTTTTATTCACATGCAGTGTCTTGTTGACAGGGGCCTGTTGGTCCCCAGGGGTCTATTGGCTATCCTGGGCCCAGAGGAGTGAAGGTTAGTTCTGTTTATTATGAGGGTACACATCACACAGTGCATTCTTTTTATGGTTGAAATCTGGAATTGTGAATGATAGTGTCATCAGCAGACAATTGCTATGGATCTGTTTCCTGCATGGGACAAACTGAGATAAAGCCACTGAGACAAAGCCCCCCTCCTGCGTCCCATGCCCACTGATCCACTGAAAGACTACCCCTCTTTTGTGTGCGCGCTTCTCAACTAAAATTCCGCCCCACTCCAGTTTGTGCTTTTCCAACTCCTTCAACCATGACTGCCAAGCCAATTTAATTATTCCACATTACTAAAACAGTTGGCTGACTGATATACAGAGCAAATGCATCTGCGTATTACCGTTTGGATCACAGCAACAGCATGATAGTGCAGTTTTTTGATAAGACCATAATTTATGTTTATGTGCATAGTCATGCTGTTGTATTTCAACTTTATTAATTATTTATTCTATGCATGAAAATTCACCTTCCATAGACCCGGTCATAGTTCATTCCCTCTCCATGACACTATACATAATCATTAAGCCATGAATATTAAAAATCTCCGACCACTCTCCAGAATTAGGGTCAGGCCAGGACTGTAGTAAATATTAATATTTGCAAAACTGCATTATGAAGTTTGTAGCATTCACAACCACAACCTTTTGTGTGAAATATAATTTAGTCATATGTCCTGGGGGAAATTTTTAACAAACTTTCATAAACTCTTAACTATACTTGTGAAATGGGTAACAGAACACTCAGTAAGTAAAGTTTGGTAACTTCTTTAGTTGTCAAGATAGCTAGCCAGCCATTGCCATTGTTACAGTACTGTACTGGTGTGAGCCAGGTAGCAATAGCTTTGCTAGTTTATACAAGTTTATCCAAGGTTTTCAAATGCTGTGCCACACTGACAACCAGTGCTTTTTACACAGTTATAAAGTGTTTTACATATTTTTTAATAAATTATAAATATATAATCATATGGAGTTGCTCCTTTACCTCCACACAGACAGACTGGTATCTGCAATAACACTGCTGTGTTCATCCTACAGGGAACAGATGGGGTACGAGGACTAAAGGGACACAAAGGCGAAAAGGTGAGAATTAATAGGCAGACTTCAAAGGTGAAGGGATGATGGGCAGAGTTCAAAGCTGAAAAGTTGAGGATTAATGGGCAGAGTAAGGTGAAATGGTGACAGGGGATGGAAGAGTTTATCAGGATAATTTACCATACCATTTGTCAGTTGGACCCACTTATTTACCCTTTACCCTTTTTACCAGTTTATTACATGTGGAGCTTTGGCTCCATCAGTGTTGTCATAACACGGACAAGTCACAGAAGTTTGTAAAGACAGATGTAAGTGTCTCCTTTACAGGCCGGTGGCTGTTAAGTACCAAAATGTGCTGAATACTGTATACTTGAATGGAGCAATAATTTAGGACAGGACCTTCATAGACCTGTGTGGCACGACACTGTGCTAATATTGGAATTGTTTTTTTGTTTTTTTTTGCCATTGAATCAGTAACTATATGAATAATGTAAATACAATAAATACTTTGTGCTTTTACATTAAGCCTCTCTCTCTCTCTCTCTCTCTCTCTCTCTCTCAGGGAGAAGATGGGTTCCCTGGATTCAAAGGGGATATGGGCATCAAGGGTGACAGGGTACAAGCTTCTACGCACATACATATGTACACTTACACACACACAAACAGGCACACCCTTCCAGAGCCTGTTGCTGCTTCTCTACTTATCACGGAGCTTGTTGGCATTTCTCTTATCAGGGGGAGATAGGACCCGGTGGCCCTAGAGGTGAAGATGGACCAGAGGGTCCAAAGGGGCGAGGCGGCCTCCCTGGAGACTCAGGTCAGGCGGGTCCAATGGGAGAGAAAGTAAGTATTTAATCACAAATGTGAGAAAGAGGTGCATTTCTCATCAATCAGATTGCAGGTTTCACATGCTGTTCTGCAAAAATCAATATGTTCTGAAATTGTGAATTGAATTATTTAAAATAATTTTCAAATTAACCCTTATGCCCTGAGATGCATATAAACGAATTAAATTGGGGAAAAAATTCAAAATCAAGGAGAAAGACATAGCACAGCAAGTCACATCCTTAATTGATAAAATATTAATACTACATGAATACATATTGGAAGTTACGGAAGTTAAGGTACTTATTTAGTGCAATTTCTGAATGTTAATATGTTAATATTGGAAATCAAAGCAATTTTCATCAGTAGTGGGTAAATGCAGGCTTTGACTTCTTTGTGTTTGCAGGGCAAGTTGGGAGTTCCAGGATTGCCTGGATATCCAGGAAGACAAGGTCCAAAGGTGAGTGGCCCCAGGTGGAGTGCATCAGTGCAATGGCCAATTAAATGGGGTGGGCCATGGTCTAGAGAGGCCCTGCTGGGCCATCCACCCTGCCCTCTGACTGTCTGCGATGCTCCTGTGCTCTGATTGGCTGACAAACTCTCTCTGTCACTGGGTTATAGGGATCGCAGGGATTTCAAGGCTTCCCAGGAGCCAATGGAGAAAAAGGAACTCGAGTAAGTCAGGAGGATCTCTTTTGTTTCCAGCAGTCTGACAAACAAAAAATAAAAACTAGCCTGTATATCTCAGCTTCAATGAGTAGTTTCAATCAAATTTGATGAATGTATTTCACTACTGGAATGGAATGAATATTGCACACCTCCAAAATAGTGCTGTAAAATAAATGCTCTATAACGACTCACGACTCATTTTGGTGAACTTATTTTATTGACATGGGAGTGGACCACACCACCTGAGCGATACTGACAGTGGGATAGGAAATAGCTGTACAAATGCCTTGTTTCTGGCCTGTAACAGAAACTAGTTTACAGGGTAGGGTTTTTCACTTAATTAAAACTGTTGATTTGTGCTTATTGAAGAACTCTATCTTAATGATTCTGTGCACACATCAGACACATCCATGGACATTGATGTAGTACTGGGAGTCAATAGTGGCATGTTTCATTAGAGCTGGGTCATTAGGTCTCTATGTGATTAGTGCTGTGTCACTACAGATAGCTGTTAAATGAAAAACAATGCACACTTCAAAAGATAATTTCCACCTGACAAAATATTATTCTTTTTTGAATACTAGATAAATGCAGCACCCGTTCATCCATTATACAATATATGGATGTATAATCTTGCAGAATTCGGGATCCTTTACACCGGAGGGCCAATGTGGGTGCCAGTTTTTGTTTTAGGTCAGCTCTATGACACCTTTACACCAAAAAACACAAAAGAAATAAAACCAATATCTAGCAGTCAGTTTGAATGATGAGAGAGTTGATGTTGTTTTTGAGATAAAAACCAGAGACACGTCCCCTAGTGGAACAAAAATGAATTGCTGGGTCTTCAAAGAATATATCTGTTTTTTCCATGCCACGTCTCCACTTTCCTCAACAAGGACCTGTGTTGGTCCTGGTGCTTCTAATCTTGTGTTTGAACTGACCCACCCTTTTGCAATTAGTGTGGAAGCACAACTTCTGAAATTGGAACCATGCAGTCCATGGTTTCTGTTCTTATAGGCCGGGTCCCCAATGTCAGTTGTAAATACTGAGGTAGGATGGTCCCAAGGAATGCAAGGAGTAAATGGATTGATATAAGGAAGGAGTCATTTAAATGTATACAACAGGCTTGTCATAAGTGGGACTTGAAGTGGTATGACTTTTGTAGACATTTGTGTTTGTGTGTATGGGCATGTATGCGTGTCACATCATTTTTTTCCTCCTCAGGGCATAGCTGGAAAGGCTGGTCCAAGGGGGCAGAGAGGACCCACAGTAAGTTTCATCCTATCACTGTGCTTTTGTCTGCCTAGGAGCCCAAAGTCTGTTTGTGGTCACACTATACTCCTACTACTATTAGCCTGCATTGTGAATCACTGTAACTGTACTCTTATTAACCTGCAGTCTGGCTCATTGTGACTGTAGTATGCTGTGGTTTACCGTGTCCCCTGTGCTATGAGTCTTTAATCTCACTCTGTCTTATCTCTGTCACCTAGGGGCCCCGTGGGGAAAGGGGCCCGAGGGGCCCTACAGGGAAGTCAGGACCAAAGGTAAGGCCCCCAAAGATTTCCATCTGCCCACTGATTGGCTGACCTCCCCCTATGCATATTACAGTGAGTTCATTTCCTAACGAACTCAATGAATGGTTTTCTCTCCCTCTGTCTGCACCATTCAGGGTACCTCAGGACATGATGGGCCCCCTGGACCACTAGGCGAAAGGGTATGAATGATTCCTCTCTTCCTGGTGTTTCTGTCTCATTAAACAGAGTTGTTACTAATATCACGAATCTGTAACTGAGAAGTATTGCATCCCACTGTGATGCCGAAATTTTTCTGTGCTTCAGGGCCTACCTGGCCCTCAGGGGCCTACAGGATTCCCTGGACTGAAGGGCCCCCCGGTGAGTATAGAAGACTTCCAATCATTGAAAGATTCAATGCGGTTATTTTTGTGTATGTGTGAAAGTATGAGTGTGTAAGCACTGTTCATTAATAAGGATTTTATCTGTGCTTCAGGGTCCAGCTGGGAAAGATGGACTGCCAGGGCATCCTGGACAGAGAGGAGAAACTGTGAGCATCTCTTAGTAGTCAGTTGGGGCTAGGGCTGAAAGGGTATGGAAGGCGAGAATATCATCTGTGAAATAGAGAGAAAGACAGACTGATAAATACTCTAAAATAAATAGCTCAATAAAATTAATTGATCCCTCCCTTGAAGAAAAATGATGACTGGTGAAGTATATTCAAAAGTAGGGCCCGCAGAAAATCTTCTTCAAGGTGTGTATATTATATATCTTCTAAAATGACTCAAGCACCCTTGATTGATAGTCCTTGCAAATTCAAACAATGTACAGAACATAATGATCTTCTGAATCTGTGGATTCATCAATTGATTGTTGTCAATCAGCTGTTTTGAGTGCTCTCTGGCATTCCTTTGAAGCAAATCAGGGCAAATACTCATTGTATAGTTGACTAGATGTTGGAATTGTCTCTGTTTATAAATACTACACATAATTATTGGTCATCCACTTTTTCCAATTTAAATATTTTTACTGACGTCAGAATCTGATAAATTATAGTGTAAAATCATGTTCTGAAGAACAGTTATGTTTCACATTTGTTTTTCTTGTATTCTTGTTTTCTATTGTGACAATTGTAATCATTATAATGTACTTTCTAATATAGTACACAGAATGGTCATGCTGACTATGCTGGTTTAAATTTGAATAACTGGCCTGGTGATTCTGCCCACTGCCACTGTTTTGACCTTTCCTCTGTCCTCAGGGTTTCCAAGGTAAATCTGGCCCCCCTGGCCCTCCTGGTGTAGTGGGACCACAGGTGAGTGACCCGACTGCAAACTCGGATGAAACTGACTAGGGCTGCCACCACTTTTCAATTTATCTATAATTATCAAAAACACAGTGAAATAGATAAGTAAGATATTATATCGTTTTTTTCATGCATAAATAAATGTGCTGTACACCAGTCAGTTAACACTAAGCATAAGTTTCTGACAGAACGTGATTCTGTCGCCACAGATGCACGGACACGGCTATGCCAAGAAGCATATCTGTCTCTTTCAATTGGGCGAAACCAATGAATGTGGGATCTTGTCTCTTTCTGAACGAAAACAAAGATGCTTAGTCATGGTTATGACAGTGACATTTCTTGTTTTGCTGTTTTTAGAAAAGTGACTACGTCAGAAACCTGATGTTGTCCACTGTTTGATTTTAAACATGATAACAAATACCAACAATGAAACTGGTTTCTGCTTGAGTCAGTAACAAGTTATATCTGATTGCTCAAATTGTCCAGTTTTACATGGCGGTAGTTTTCACTTCATTTAAAAATAAAGAAACTTTAAGTGATTGTTGACTTAATTAGCCTACTATATTTATAATCATGTGGCTTTGTCCTCCCAATACCACACAACTCTAAACGCTAACTGAACACGGCTTAACTGAATACTTTAAGTGAATATGGTATTATTGCAGGGAGATTTTGCAGTGAACAGTGTGAGTCTACATACAGTGAACAGTGTGAGTGCATACAGTGAACAGTGTCATTCTGGGTGTAGTGAAAAGTGCGAGTCTACATACGGTGAACAGTGCGAGTCTACATACAGTGAACAGTGTGAGTGCATACGGTGAACAGTGTCATTCTGGGTGTAGTGAACAGTGTGAGTCTGTATGCAGTGAACAGTGTGAGTGCATACAGTGAACAGTGACATTCTGGGTGTAGTGAACAGTGCGAGTCTACATACGGTGAACAGTGTGAGTCTACATACAGTGAACAGTGTGAGTGCATACAGTGAACAGTGTCATTCTGGGTGTAGTGAACAGTGTGAGTCTGTACGCAGTGAACAGTGTGAGTCTACATACAGTGAACAGTGTCATTCTGGGTGCAGTGAACAGTGTGAGGCAGCATGTAGTGAACAGTGTGAGTGCATACAGTGAACAGTGTAGGGGTGTGCAGAGACGTCATTATCTATATCTGTATCTGTATCTGTTCAACCAACAAAATTATAGAAGACAAATAGAAGACATAAAGTGGGCGTGGTTTATAGTCAGGTTTAATCGGGCAAATGCTGTATTTTCGAACCTAATATTAATTGGCAATGCAATTGTTGTGCCTTCAAAGCATCAAATTGATTTAATGTTGGCATATAATTATAAAATATATTTCCACATCCTCATACTTAATTTTTTTTTTATTGTTAACTAAACTAAGTTTTATGAACTCTGGGGGGGCATTGAACAATCAGAAACTGTAAAAACAAAATATATATATATATATATATATTATATATATATATATATATGTGTGTATATATATATAATATATGTGTATATATATATATATATATATAAATCGAAAGATTCTGTTTTGCATTGGAACTAGAAACTGTTTACAGTAAAGATATATAGAAAAATGTCCTTCAGTTGGGAGGGATAATCTTAAATTTCAATGATGCTGTGTTCGCGTTTCTTGATGTGTTACCGTTACTGCAGTTCGCTAGGGAAACGTGAATTACTACTTTACAACAGTAATTACATAACAGTAATACATGAACTTTTTTGCCTGTTTTATTTTTTTATTTTTTATTTTTTTCCCCTTCTGAACTAAGTTTGAATAGACTGCAAACCATCTGATGTCCACATATTTTCCCTTGGTGGCAACTGTTAGCCTACCATGAAAATCTGGACTGGATTTCGTGTTCATTTGATAGCCAAGACCTAAGGCTGATACATACAGCATGTTACATTTTAAACGGATGAAGATTGACTGAAATACAAGGTAAAACGTTTCGTAAAATATTTTGATTTAAATGGAGGAACACATACAGCTAAAACTACAGGTTCATTTTGATGTATAGGTTGCGGGGGTTTGAAAGAAATCCAGCTGCCACACCAGGCTTTTGTCTCGCTAGCTCCAGCACCTGACGTTTCCTCCTCCTCGATGCGAGAGTTTCCCTGTGTGATAGCCGGGAATGGTCAGTTCTCAGCCCGCTGCCTGCTGTGCGCTGCCTCAGTGGGGGCAACTACAGAATATAGCAATCACTTTTCAATAATGTGTAATAAATGAAATGACTAGTTAGTGAAATCAAAGTCCTATGTTGCAAACAGAATGGGCATTTTTATCTTGTGGCCATCCACAATGATATGAATCGATTTGAAGAAACAATGGCTGACGCAAAGAACTTATTTGTTAAACGTTTTGCAGCCCAGTGGCTCAAAGTTTGTTGGTGTGTGTGCCGGAGTTCCAGATACATCTCTCTCTCTCTCTCTCTCTCTGCCCCTGTAAAGTTAGATAGAGGCTATGAGAACTCGACATGGAGCTGACTTTTTTTTTTTCCCGAATCCGGATAATAACGAGCAACTTAGGGTAGAAGAAATATCTGTTTCCATCGCATTATTTGTGCTTTCCTGAATACAGTATTCGGATTCAGATAAATCCCTAGAACAGTGTCATTGTGGATGCAGTGAACAGTGTGAGTGCATACAGTGAACAGTGTCATTCTGGGTGCAGTGAACAGTGTGAGTGCATACAGTGAACAGTGCCATTCTGGGTGCAGTGAACAGTGTGAGTGCATGCTATGAACAGTGTGAGTCTTCATACAGTGAACATTGTAATTGTGGGTGCAGTGAACAGTGTAAGTACATGCAGTGAACAGTGTGAGTCTACATACAGTGAACAGTGTCATTCTGGATGCACTGAACAGTGTGCGTCTGCATGCAGTGAACAGTTTAATTCTAGATTCAGTGTACAGTGTGGGTCTGCATGCAGTGAACAGTGGGAGTACATGCAGTGAACAGTGTAATTCAGCACGCACTGAACTGTGTGAGTCAGCACACAGTGGACATTGTGGGTCTGTATGCAGTGGACAGTACAATTCTTCATGCATTGGAGAGTGTGAGTTTCACTGAGCTACAGTCCAATTTAAAAGTAGAGAACTGCATTACCCAGTCTAACTGCATAGCTGTATCATATCCAACAGGTTATACATCCCACACACCTTGCGACATATGATTTGATATATGACTTTGTGGATGCATGGGCTCAGTGTAAAAAACAATATAAGCATAGAAGGTAATACATTTATGATTCATGCTTGATAAACAAATTTCATGCTGAAAACCCACTGAAGGGAATGTGGCCACTGCATCTGCCTGACTCCCTCCCCCATTGTGTAGGGCCCCACAGGCGAAACAGGCCCGATGGGAGATCGGGGACACCCCGGGCCCCCAGGGCCTCCAGGAGAGCAGGGCCTGCCTGGACCTGCAGGAAAAGAGGGAGCAAAGGTGAGCAGCCCAAAACGTGATGAGCCCTCAACCTGTGTGCCCTGGGATCTGAAGAAGAGGTTATCAGTAGATAGATGTGAGATTCTGGTGTGTGTTGATGGTGTTGTTGTGATGGAATTGGGATACTGATGGCAGTGGCTAAAAAGGGAGTTGCTGTCCTTTCAGGGTGACCCTGGTCCCAGTGGCCCAGGTGGGAAGGATGGCCCTCCAGGACAGAGGGGGTTCCCTGGCGAACGAGGATTGCCTGGACCACTGGTGAGTGTGAATTTGCTATTTCTCTCCTATATTCCATCAAATAGGCCTACATTTCAGCACAGGGTATGGGAACATGTCATAGCACAAAATTCACACACAAATACACACAAAACAAACAGTGTACTTACAATCACCGTCTCAAATCCGGACACACACACCACACACACACACACACAAATGCGCAGACACATCTATCCATCCATCCATTGTCTATACCCGCTTATCCTGGGCAGGGTGGTTGGAGCCTATCCCTGCGTGCATTGGACGAGAGGCAGGAATACACCCTGGACAGGCTGCCAATCTATCGCACACACACCATTCTCTCACTGCACACACATCTATCTGTAAATAAAATAAATGGATAAATGGACCAGATGACAGGAAATTCTGATGCAGAGAGAGCTATCTGGAACAGTGGAGACAGAGTTCAGAAACAGCAGAGAGAGAGAGAGAGTTCTGCACTGCACTGCCGAATATTTCTTTGTTTCAAGAGTTTTTACTTTCTCCACCAGGGGGCAGCAGGACTTAAAGGAAACGAGGGCCCTACCGGTTCCCCTGGACCTTCAGTGAGTACAGAGATTATACTCAAAAACACACAGTAGACAGATTTACACTAAGCTTGGTTTTATTTTGTGGGAAATGTTATTACAGTGCAAATGGGATGTGGAGTGTCATCTCTACATCACATTTGCACTGGACTAAAAAGATGGATGTTTAAATAATTGCTTTTTCAAGGCATACCATGCAGGATTTTTACCTTGAACATATAAAGTAACCACGCTTAGTCATATGTATGACGCACTACAAAAATCTCAGACTGTGCATCTTTGCTGAATCTGTGCTCCTCTGCCTGTATTTCTTCTTCTAAGATATGTTCAGGATGTTTCTCCATGCTCTTTCCTGTTAGGGGAGGAGTGGGTGTGGCTACAGAGCTTGTGGAGTGGGATCAAGTTTCACTGGAGCTTTTGTACAGCTAGTGCAGCTAAGCGAAATGACAAGCCAGCAGTCAGACCTTGGAATTGCTTTTCCTCAATGGTGACAGCTATCAAAATGATGATTTAATTTATCACAGCAAAGCTAAAAAACCTGCATTTTATACCTTTTAATTTGATAATGTATAATTCTGATTACTACTATTTTAATGGAAAATAACCACAGGTGGATAATTGTAATTGAATGTGTATACAACTACTGTTATTAATCGCATCACCAAAACATTAGAGCTAGACAGAGCTAGAACACACATGAACTGAATCAGACAAGGGACAAACCAGAAGTAGTCTCACTGAAGACGATTCTCACACGTCACACTTGTTGGCACCACAGTGAGGAAGTGCAGCTGTGTGTTTTTCTGATTTTTGTGTGATCTTCTGTAAGGTTTGAGATGTATATGGTGTTCTGTGGCAGAGTATTTCCCCTGCTGCTGTCTTTGGGATGGAGTTTCAGATGTAACAAGTTTACACTCACTATAAGGAGTTCATACAACAGTGAGAGATTCATCTCAGTGCTCTTTGTGCTGCCATCTCTATCTGCAGGGCTCCCCTGGTGAACGGGGTCCTGCCGGTCCCGCTGGACCCACTGGGCTTCCAGGCCGTCCGGGTCCCCAGGGGCCCCCAGGCCCAGCTGGAGAGAAAGGTGGCCCGGTGAGTGTGAATGCTGAGCTCTTGCTGTTTATACTAGCCTGCTACTCCCCCATGGTTTAGCTACTCTCAGGCAGCACTCTGTGGCCTAGAGTAGCGTACCACTCACAGTCTCAGAGACCGAAGGTGTAGTTCTGAATTCTGAAAGCGTAGGGTTCTAAGGGTATGGAGTTCTCTGGGCATTATATTCAATGGACTTAGCTACAAGTGCATATAGTTCTGAGGGTGTACAATTCCAAGGGTTAAATTCTGGGGGTAGATACAAGAGTGTAATCTGAGCAAAGGCTTAAGAAGCAGGGGGGACAGGGAGGACATGTTCCCCCAATATGGGAAACGGTTAAACTTGTCCCTCCAATAATTGTACTGAAAAAGAAATAACAATCGCCATGTACTATAGGGGCGACATAGCTCAGGAGGTAAGACCGATTGTCTGGCAGTCGGAGGGTTGCCGGTTCAAACCCTGCCCTGGGCATGTCGAAGTGTCCTTGAGCAAGACACCTAACCCCTAACCCCTAACTGCTCTGGCGAATGAGAGGCATCAATTGTAAAAGCGCTTTGGATAAAAGCGCTATATAAATACAGTCCATTTACCATTTACTTTAATTAATTAATTAATTTTAAAAAATGTATTAAAGGAATGCTGTGGGAGCACAGTCAACCATTCCTCCCAACACAGCAAAAATCTTTTCTTTTAATGGAGCCCAATCCTTAAAAAATCACCCCATTCAAAGTTTGCAGTCATATAGGAGGAAGGTAATGTGAATACTATGCCATTACTATTAACATATTAAAATAAGTTCAAATTGTATTATAAAGTTATATTTATTGTTCAATATGTCATAAATTTCACACACATTAATTGACTACTTTTTTGGGTGCCTTATGTGTATCAAAGAATAGAACCTTTTTTGGTTAAACCATGAATCTAGCTATCAATAGATTTTCAGAAGCAGGAAAGCATTGTAATGTTTGCTGAAAGTATCGGAGCCAGGTTAACACTAGAAAGGCCTTTGTCAATCCACGTCATGTGTTTGGACTTTAAAATGAAAATTACTTCAACACCATAAATGCAATACCCTCCTCCTTCCACAACTGCTCCTAAATAGCTGGACTTAAAGTAACTGCATTGTTAGAGTTTGAAAAAATTGACTCATTAAACAAATGAAGGCATTTTGTACCACTATCTTCACAAAACTGCCACGCCAGACAATAGGTAACAGGTGCTGATACCCAGGTGTGAATGGATTGCTCTCACCTCCAGCACCCTATTCAGCAATAACGCTTTGATAAGAAAATAATATCGCACATATAATCACACAAAATTAATTAACTGCAATTGTTTGATAAAGACGATGATTACTCTTTATTAATAAAGATATTTACTTTATTATTGACTTCAGCTTGGGGATTAATAATTGTGGGCATTGTACTCATAGAAATGATGGGTTTATAACTCCATGGAGACTTTGGATAAACTCTGAATAGAGTACAGGATGGACAAATCACACAAGTGAATGGGAAGAGAATTACTGATGATAGACTCCATCATGGACCTGGCATGGGAGCTGCGTGAAAATTAGTTGAAGACAAAAGCAGCGGCAACCAAAGCAGCCATGGTCGCAGCATCACCTCACCACACCCATCACTCCTGGGAAAAAATGCAGTGCCAGGTTGGAAAATGCAGTCGGAATAAGGATAAAGACAACTGTGTGAAATGCAATCAATTTTTGTACGGTTCCTGCTCACACAAACAACCAAAGCTGTGTGCTCCCTGTGGAATTAATGAGTAATTGGAGAGAAACCGAACATATGTAAAAGCTCAATCGAAATATCAGAATCAAAGGGAAGGGAGAAGCGAGTGGAATTTGTTATGACTGAAGAAATAACTTTTTTAAATATTGCACTTTGTATTTATTGAACTACATTCTCCATTTAGCATTTTTCTCAATGTGCCTGTAATACGAGCTGGCACATTTTCCCTTACCTACGTATATAACAAAACCTATATAAATAAGAAATAAAAATGTTGAAATTAATACAGCTGTGCCCTTTATTTCATGAATATTATTTTACAACATAATGTTTCTTAATCTTTATGAAATTGTGTGTGCTGAAATCGATGTTGTAATGCTGGATGAGCCTGATGCCACTGCGCATTAGGCTTGGCAGTTCAAGATAGTAAAAATACATGGCCTTTCTAGTGTTAAAAGTGGGACGGCCCAGTGGCTGATTTGGTGGTCTTCATTTAATTTATTTCAAGCATTCTTTCATCCAAAAATGCAGCATCAAAAGCAGTCCCAAAACGGATTCCAGTTCAACGTTTATTCTGGCGCAACACATCATATTACTATGTTTGACACACATACACGTTACATATTTCCATAATGTTACACTGAACAGAATTTCAATGATTGGGTGCAAGCAAAAAAGTGTAGTTAAAGTATTTTTATTTATTTTAGTGAAAGTTGGGTTGGGACAAAGGGGAATTGAATTACTTTTTTGTATGTGTGTTATGTTTTTGGAATGTTTTCATAGGCCTGCGCATTTTCCTCTTGCAGACAAACTATCTGTCTTATCTTTCTGTCTTTCTCTATGTCATACTTCTATTATGTAAATAAATGTTTTGATAGATTTCATATGTATATCAGTAGAGGGTTTGGATTGGTAGAGAGGTGGATTTCAATATTAGGGGGTTAAACATAGTTTTAATTAAGTTGATTAAACATGATACTTTCATTCTTGTCATTCTTGATGGTGTCTACTGTTAGCGTGTTATTGACTAGGAGATATCTCACAAACACACAGAAAAATAAAGGAATAACAAAGCCAACTCTTGCAGGTGAGAACGGATGAGGCTAGCATGTGTACAGTATGCTTCTTTAATACCCATAGTTGGCTCTGGTGGAACCAATAAACTTTTACACTAACTATATTTATTGTGGGGACGGGCAGGGGTAGGGGTTGGGGTGCAAATGCGTCCCCCCAAACTCACTCCTACACCTCTGAATCTGTGGGGTTACTGTTTAAGGGTGTAGTTTTAGGGGTGTATCTCTGGGGCTAAAGAGTTCTGAAGGTATAGTATTTGAGAGCATAGTTCTATATGTGTAGTTTAGGATCTAATGTTTGGGTGTATAGTGCTGAGAGGATAAACTCTTTTCTGTCTAAGGGAGAGAAAGGCCCACTTGGTCCTGCCGGCAGAGATGGAGCCCAGGGTCCTGTTGGGCTGCCAGGACCCGCTGGGCCCCTGGGGCCCCCTGGAGAGGACGGAGACAAGGTAAGATGGGGGGAAGAAGTGATTATGCCTCAGAGTTTTAGCCAAGGCACAGAGGGGTTGAGAGTTTCTTGACACATGTAATGGATAATATCCATCTAATTTACAGTTCAGTTCAGATCAGACTCCTTTTCTGTGCTCAAAGACATTTTATTCTGGTCAGAGAGGGAAGATTGCAAATGTGTACACTGATCGAGTACAGTCTGTGTTTTATGGAGCACAGCCCATTTCATATGGAGAACAGCTTGTTCTCAGTATGTGCTCCTGAACAGTGGTGTGTGAATGCACATTTTAATGCAGCTTTCGGAAGACCCTGTCTCTGTCTGTTTAAGCATGAGGTCTTGAATGGAGCATCTAAAGCTCTGCATGCCAGGCTGAGACACATATGATGAATATTTATGGTGTAGCTTCAAGGCAATCTCAGGCCATTATCATTCATAAAGAGACTTCACAATCGTTAATGTCTGTGCGGTCCTCACCTGAGAATCAAAACTGTTATTTTCAATGGGACCCTAGCAACTGAGAATTTAGAAACAAACTGCAGCCTATCGCGATAATCCTGGCACCTCATGGACTTTGGATTTTTTTGCCACTTGATCGCTCAACATTGGGATAGCAGGTATGCCATCCAACAAATTACGCCTTGGCAGGGCATGCCTCATACCTATACAGCACCAAGAGTTTTCACATCAGGGTTTCCTACAGAAATAACCACAATGACCTCAGACTCGCAGCCCTGAAGAACATTAACTTCTGTACCTTCTGAACTCATGTAAACAGACACAACAGACACAATTTTCCTGCTGATTACATCACCACAATGCTCCAGTACCACTATCAATAATTCTCCCCATTGGGCATTTAGCTACATCTGCCAATAACCATATCTCATCTTGAAATTAGCCAATTGCTGGACACTTGATACACAGGCAAAAGGACATTGTAAAAGCTTTGTGGTCACCATCTTGGTTTTGTGTGGAAACGTACTTGCTAACTAATAATAATAATAATAATAATAATAAATGTTGCTTTTACATCTGTGTAATCCTTTTGGGAAGCTTATTTATATTTTATTTAAATGCATTCTCTATCATTTCACTTGCAAACCCCACATGATATTGTTTCACGACTCAGACACCAACATGATTACAAGGTTGGTCATAAAACCTGATTGAATTTGTAACATTTAACATTACTCTTTAAGAAAAACATGGTGTAGCCAGCTACATAGCCACATTTGTTTTCATTCATAAAACTGGCTGGCTACTTAGCTTCATTAAACCAGCTGCATGGCTAGCTAACTTGTAAACTTCAGCTCAGTTAAGTTGAAAGTTGAAAATGAAATATTTAACTGATGTTACCAAAGTGTGGCTGGCTAGCCAGCATTGGCATATAGCATAGATTAAATCATTAACGTTAGCTTGATGGCTAACTGGCTGCCTGCTTAACTCGTAGCTATGCTCCAGGTTTCATTACAACTGTGCACTAGCTAGAAAGCTATAAGTGCTCTTAACTTATAGCTTATTAAACCTAAAAATACTTAACTATAGCTAGCTAGCCTGTGACATTAACTACAGCTAGCCATCTAACTGCTAGCAGTTTCCACTCGCTGTCCGCAACATTGAGGTTAGCGAACAGTAGAGCTGTCGGACCTGGGGGGCTCTCAGTTTCACAAGATAGTAGTTCATTCACTGATACACACAAACATGGAAGCAAACACACAAACAATGACAGACACATACGTGCATATATACTGGTAGATAAAGAAACATGTAAATATATGCGCACAATTAAATACACATATACTGACACATACTGACAAGCACGAGCAAACACACACACTGATAGACACACGTATGCAAACATTCACAAATGCTATGATTGACGCATGGACACGCACACACACACACACGCTGGCACACACACATGCACGCAGCCTTGAAAAGGCAGATAGGGTGTTCAGCGATGGCACTTTTTTTCTTTAGAAAGTCAGAAATTATTATGCTAATTTGGCCTTGTTTACGAGAATTTGTGTATGCACTTAACACTGCACCAAAATCAGTTGGTCAATATAAAAAATCTAAACGCACTGAAGGCATTATTACACATTTTATTATGTCTTCGCCACGGCACAGCTGTGGCTGGAGGCATTATGTTTTCGGGTTGTCCGTCAGTCCGTCCGTCCTTCCATCCACCCGTCCGTCCTGATTGATATCTCAGGAACACCTTGAGGGAATTTCTTCAAATTTGGCACAAACGTCTACTTGGACTCAAGGATGAACTGATTAGATTTTGGTGGTCGAAGGTCAAGGTCACTGTGATCTTGCAAAACACGTTTTTGGCCATAACTCAAGAATTCATATGCTAAGTATGACAAAGTTTCACACAAATGTCTAATAGGATAAAATGATGAAGTGATGACATTTTATATCCAACCTGGCTACTGGTTGGCAGAGGCAAGGCAGTATTTCTAGTTACAAGAAAAACTCACTGAGAAATTAATTATAAGTTAATCGGCTATTGTTTATTCATACTTTCATATATTTTGGTGTCCTAAAAACATTACAGCTGCCAGTGTCCTGAGGGACTTCTACAGCCATTTCAGAAGCGATGTGGCACCAAAAAAAACGGCACTCGCTATGTTATTCGGGATTTTGTTTTGCTGAAATGAAATGTTATTCAAATTGTAGCCAATCCCTGTCTTGACATCATCCTGACTGTTCAATTCCGATTCGTCCAAATTATGCCGATGAAGAGGCCCTATAACATGTTTTCTGGCGTGACTAGACAGCTAAACCTTGATTGAACCATGATGTTTTAATATCGTTAAGGTCTTATCTACATTGTGGTATAAAGCATTTGAGTTTTACGAATGGGTGTTTTTTGTAATTTCGGTGGAAATGAGACATGCGCAACCCTCTGGAATCCGAATCCCCTGCAGATGGAATAGTATTCCATAGCCAGCTATAACACGCTGCTAGTGTATTATTTCTGGTGGCCAAGTCACTGGGAAAACTTGTTTGAACAACAAGATTCTTACATGTATATCTTTACCAAGGTCTTATCTACAGTGTGGTATAAAGTATTTTAGTTTTACAAATGGGTGTTTTTTGTAATTATGATGAATAGAGATATGAGGCTTTTAATCCGAGGAAACACGATCCCAACTGTGAAGCATTGGGGTGGCAACATCATGGTGTGGGGGTGTTTTGCTGGAAAAGGGACAGGTGCACTTCAGAAAGTAGATGAGGAAGGAGGATTATCTAGAAATACTGAAGCAGCACTTCAAGACATCAGCTAGAAAGTTAAAACTAGGTCGCAACTGGGTCTTCCAGCAGGACAATGATCCTAAGCATACCTTCAAAGTTGTAACAAAATGGCTTAAAGACAACAAAGTGAAAGTATTGGAGTGGCCATCACAAAGCCCTGACCTGAATCCCACAGAATATTTGTGGACTGAACTGAAAAAGCATGTCCAAGCAAGGAGGCCCACATACCTGACTGAGTTACACCACTTCTGTCAGGAGGAATGGGCAAACATTCCTGCAAAATATTGTGAGAAGCTTGTGGAAGGCTACCCCAAGCTTTGATTCGAGTTAAGCAATTAAAAGGCAATGCCACCAAATACTAACAAAGTGTATGTAAACTTTTGACCAACTGAAAATCTGATATAGTACATAGTAAAAGCTTAAATAAATCTGTCTCTTAGCTATTATTTTGAAATTACCTCTTATGGAAATAAAGTAGATACCCTAATTGACTTAACACAGGAAATGCATGGTAACATGAAATGAGAGGAGTTATGAAAAATTGAGTTTGAATGTCTTTAGCCTTCATGTATGTAAACTGTTGGCCTCAGCTGTAGTGCTATGGTCTGTAATAATACTGCCAGAGAGTTTGGACCAGATTGTGATTGGTATATTATTTTTGTAAAATGTTCTCTTAATTTCATAAAGTGCTCTACAAGCACTGATTGTCAGACCGAGGTAGGTATAATTAAAGGTAAATAAAGTGGTACCTATTTTCCTGACATCTGGCCTATTTTTTTAGAAGAGCATTATTTTAATCTTCTTTAAATTGACTGTCAATGCCCAGGTATTTCATTACGTAATTTCATTACATGCATTTTACCCCTACACTGCTTTTAAGAAGTTTGTAATATAATCCTTCATGCCAAATGTAATCAAATGCTCTATTAACATTAATGAAGCAGGCAAAGATTTTCCATTTTTGGTTTGGTGGACATGTTTATTTATCAGCGTGTGTAGGGTGTAAGTATGATCAGCAGTGTGATGATTTTGACAAAAAAAACAATTTGACACTCACTCAGGACACTGTGCTTGTTAAAGAATGTCATTATTCTGCTGTTAAGTATACTGCTGAATATCTTCCCCAGGTTACTGCCTACACAGTGTAACGGGTGTACTGTTACTTTAAGAACATATAAGGGAGCCAGGCTAGGGCGCCTGTGCAGATTCTCTCGGCCAAAGTAAGAGAGAAGTTCAGAAGTTGGTCGTTGGTAAATCAAACTATTCCATGCTCTCTTATTTTCTTTGTTATCGGTAACGTGACGGCTCTGTTTGTCCAATTTGTTGTTTTACTAATCTAGTTCATGTATGAAAAGGTTAGTGTGCCGTAGAGGCCAGGCATGGTATGGTCCTCATTGCATTTAATAAAGCTGTATCTTCTAGTAGTACCGCCAGTCTGTTTGCCCTGCATCTTTCATGGTCAGCGACAATGAGCCAACCTGCAAGATGCAAGCCATAGGTTTAATCACAGCCCTTTTCCAGTTCAGGGGTGCTGTTTTTAAGCATCTCAGTCCTGATGTTGCCAGGCCCACAATCTTTTCTATTTTTAGAGATTGTAGTTTTGAACTCTTGCGTGTGATTGCACTAGTGGGTTTTGGTTATTTTTAATAGCAGATTCTAGAATTTTTAAATTAATTTTTGGTTGAATTTTAGTTTTGTTTGGTTTCATTGTACATATTTTCAAAATATTTTTTTCTGGTTTTGTTCCGCTCAGTTTAATCCACATTTCCAAGAACTGATTTTTATCATTCGATTCTTCTATTTCATTTTGTGTTTTGTTCGTGTGCTTTTTTCTCTTTCAAAGTTTGTAATTTTTAAGAGTTGCACAAAATATTTCAGACGTAAATCTTGGTGGTTTGGTTGATGATGTTTTTCATTTGATAAAGTTCTTTTCTTGTTCCTGCAATCTGTGTTAAACCCTTTTTCTTGAAGTTTTGGTTTCTTTTTATTTTTTATTTCGGGGGGGGGGGGGGGGGGGGATTTTGTGTTTTCTTCTTCTTCTTCCTGCCAGAAATACTCCTAGCTCACAAAGAATATGTCTCCCCATTGGTCATTTTACATACACCAGCCAATCCTTCACCTTCACCAGCCAATCAAAATGTCACATACATACACAAAACGGTCTTATATCTTTTTCCTCAAGAAATTGCCAGTCTCTACCGCTGGTCAGTTCGCGGCTAAGTGGTAGTCACAGCCTATGGATTGTTGAGTCACAGGTTCAAATCCCACCTGAAGCAATTTTTTAAAATGTGCTCATTTGCTCACTAATAATTCTCTATTACTTCTCAATTATTGCTTTTGCACCACATCTACCCAGCGTTCACCGAACGTATAGACTGCATTTTGACATACCATCTACACATTCAGTTAACCACCTACAATATCGCCAGGCCATATGGATACAACCGGAGCTCAGCTGTACTTACTGGTCTGCTTTAAAACCACGGAACCATTTCACCAAGAAAATTCACACCTTTCCACTGCTAATTGACGGTGGCGCAAGGTCGGACGATCCAATCCTGTCTCGCTCACAGACAGATCTTTTCATATCTTAAACTAACATTTTCTTACACTTATATTTGCTAACTAATAATTGTCTATTGCTTTTGCACTTATCAAAATAACAGAATCTTCAATGCACATGTTTCCCAAAAGTCACTCATGGCCAGCCATATGCATTTCATGACGGTAAATGTATTGATTTTCTTAAAAAGTTACACCAGCTAACCACTGTGGTGTTTCTACTAACCATATTTCTTCACTTGGCTACTGTAGAAAATGTTCGTATCAACAAACGCCACGTTTCTACATTCATGTTATGTTCTACATTCTGTTCTCTATCTACCCACATAGTAATTGTATGTATGAACTGTCTGCAACACCACATTAAAACATTATATTTAAAAACATGACTCATTCATAATTAGAACTACTAGAACTGAACTCGAGAAAATACATTTATACAACAGTTTTCCTACGCAATTTCACGCGTTACTTCAACAACTATTTACACAAATAAATAGTAAGACCGTCTGTTTTATATACCGTTCAATAAGGAAACTCGTCTTGCTCATGGTCACTTTATTTTCTTTGCACTATAGTCTGTGATCATGTCTGATTTCACCTGCATGACCATTCTGCTAAAAACATATTGTTTCAACTACGCAATTTAATCATTTCTCTTCATTTCTCTCGTACTACTGTTATTTACTAATGTGCAAAGATTGCTGGGACGTATACATGTGCTGCTATTCTCCACTGTCAAGTGTTCCGGTTGTACTACTTCCAGTTCTCACATAAGGTCAGTAATCTAGCTAAGCAAAACAGTGAAGAGGAGTCCTACCAACAGCTAAGCGTACGTAAATGCCTTATGAACCTTAGAAACACTAAAAGTCCATCTCCACAAAATAACGGAAATAATAAGCTCAAATTCTACAAGCTTGCTGATAACTTTTTCAATGAAGGCTCATTGGATGGCCGTCAAATCAGTAAGTACATACACTGGGGACATTTCTGTTGTTTTTCTGATGGTGCAAGCCTCTTTTATACTTATGCCACCACACCCTTTGTCACAACTATTGTTTTACATACTGTATATAGAAAGTGCTAAATGGTACATGCTCATGAGACTGTACAAATTCACACAAGGATAGCTATAATCCACAACCGTTTCTTAAAGGGTTACTTCGTATTTTTACATCCAGGTCCGTTTCGCTGCTCATCACAAATCATGTCCTCAACTTGGCCCCCTAAAATCTCGCGGGAGTGTATCTATGTTCCCAGGGTCCTAAGTGCCCAAGGTCCTATATTCTCAGGGTCCTGTGTTCCCAGGTCCTATGTTCCCAGGGTCCTATGTATGGAATGCCATTTAAGTCAATATTAAATAGATAAATAAATAAATAAATAAATAAATAAATAAATAAATAGATTAAATTACATTACATTACATTACATTACAGGCATTTAGCAGACGCTCTTATCCAGAGCGACGTACAACAAGTGCATCAGTTCAAGGTGCAGAGGTGCAGAAAAACACACTAGAGTGAAGTAAAGATCGTAGTGCCAGAAGTGACCACATAGATCAGGACTCCAACCCTGTAGGGTAACCTGTTCAGCAAATAAACAAAACAATCCTGCCAAGTACAAAACTAGCACTGAACTCACATTTGCCTAATCAGAATCAAACAAAACAATCCTGCCAAATACAAAACTAACGAGATCGCATTAGCCTAACTAGGTACATTGAGCTAAACTAGAGGCTAGGGAGGGGTGGGGAGAGGTGCAGCCTGAAGAGATGAGTCTTTAGCCTGAGCTTGAAGGTAGTCAAATTCTCTACTGTTCTGACCGCCACGGGAAGGTCATTCCACCAGCGAGGGGCCAGGACAGACAGCAGACGCGAATGGGAAGTACAGACACGAAGAGGGGGAGGTGCCAAGCGTCCAGAGGTGGCAGAACGGAGAGGTCTGCCTGGTGTGTAGGGTCTGAGGATCCTCTGGATGTATCCTGGTGCTGACCCCTTAGCTGCCTGGTATTCAAGCACCAAAGTCTTAAATTTGATGCGAGCCATAACAGGCAGCCAGTGGAGGTCAGAGAGCAGGGGGGTGACATGGGAATGTCTGGGGAAGTTGTAGACCAGACGAGCTGCAGCATTCTGGATGAGCTGCAGGGGTCTGATGGCGGATGCTGGCAGACCAGCCAGCAGCGAGTTGCAGTAGTCCAGGCGGAACAGGACCATCGCTTGAACCAGGAGCTGGGTTGCGTAGGTGGTGAGGAAGGGACAGATTCTCCGGATGTTGTACAGGAAGAACCTGCACGTTCGACTCACCGCCGCAATGTTCTGGGAGAGGGACAGTCTGTTGTCCATCACCACTCCGAGATTTTTGGCAGTGGGTGATGATGACACCACGGTGTCCCATAGGGAAATAGAAAAGTCAAGGAGGTTAGAGGATGGAACAGGAATGAAGATCATCTCTGTCTTACCTCTGTTCAGCTTAAGATGTTGGTTATCCATCCAGCTCTGGATGTCCCTCAGGCAAGCAGAGATGCGAGCAGAGACCTGTGTGTCAGAGGGGGGGAAGGAGAGAAAGAGTTGGGTGTCATCGGCATAACAGTGATAAGACAAACCATGGGCAGAGATTACAGGACCAAGAGATTGGGTGTACAGGGAGAACAGGAGGGGACCCAGGACTGAGCCCTGGGGAACTCCTGCGGCAAGGGGGCGAGGTGCCGATACTGCACCGGTCCAGGCGACTTGGAAGGAGTGACCGGAGAGGTAGGACTCCAGTCTGGTGCTGTGCCACAGATCCCCATAGCTGCCAGGGAGGACAGGAGAATGGGGTGGTCGACTGTGTCGAAAGCAGCAGAAAGGTCTAGGAGGATCATAAATAAATAAATACATACATAAATAAATAAATATGGCTATGAAATAAATCCTGAAATAAATAAATGAGGCAATAAATACATAAATATATAAATAAATGTAAATATAAATATACTCTCCTGGGCAATAAAAATGGGCCAAGCCAAAAATGGCAAAATATTAAGCTTTTAATGGTCTTAACAACAAATCATTGGTCAGGAAATTATCAAGAATTAAACAAATAGATAAAGTAACTTAGTATAGGATAGCTTTTTCCTATGATTTCTTTAAATGTTTAAGCCTTGTGGGTAAACTTGCGGACAGCTTTTTACAGAAAGAAGAGTCAATGTTGTGTCATTCAATGTTGATGGCTTCAAACAGTTGATGAGTAGTTGAAAAAATTTTCCCGGTCAGTTTGTTTTTAATGTGAGACCAAATATACTCTATAGGTTTCAAATATGGACTCTGACCAGGCCAAAACATGAGCCTGATGGATTGGTTTTCAAGCTACTTTTTGGTGGTCTTTGCAGTGTGGGCAGGAGCATTGTCTTGTTGAAAAATAACATCTGATCTTTAGAAAACAACTTTTCAATTGTGGGAAGCAAGCCTTTCTGCAATATTGTGAAGCAGCTCACCAGTACCAGCAGCTGAAAAGGCTCCCCGCACCATGACACCTCTTCCTCCATGCTTAACTGTGATAGAGATGCATTCGCTATTGTATTTCTCACCAGATCTTCGAAGACACCTCTTTGGAGCATCACCATGCAACTCAAATCATGATTCATCACTCCACACAACTCTGCTGAACCACTCTGAATCAAACTTTCCATATTCTGCCAAAAACTTAATTCAGTCTTTGATGTTTTTCTGAGACAGCAATGGCTTTTTAACAAATCTTCTAGTCACAAAACCTGTATTAGATAGCCTTCTGGTTATTGTTCTTCTCGAAAGAGTGTTGTTTTCTGAGGTCTTGAATTCTGCTGACAATTTCTGTAGGCTTCTTTTCCTGTCTTTGAGAACTGTAAATTTCAGCAGGTGGTCATCCCTGCATGATGAGGCTTTGGGCCTTCCAGATCCTTTCTTTCTGGCAACATTACCTGTTGTTTCAAAGCGTTTACCTATTCTCTTAATTGCTGATAGAGAAATAGGGATTTCCTCTGCTTTAGGGTCTTGTAAATTTCAGAATAGCTACAGTTGTCCTGATGAAGACCAGCTATGCAGTTTCTGACAGCAACCCCTGCAGGATATTTTCCTTTTTTTGGAGCAGATTTTCTCGCTCCTTTACCATGGGGCTCACAACACTGCATAATGTAGATCTCTCCCTGCTCTATCAATCCTGGTTCCATTTATGAGCTTGTTATCAGGCCCTTGATGGGCTGCATCAGATGTGGCAGATAACCAAATGACTGATCTTTTAAGAAAAAAAAACATCCCAGAAGATATTTCTGGAAAGTTTTGTACACCCAGACATGTGTTAGTTTGAATTTTACATCAAACATTTTAATCATTATCATTTTACCTTTGCGTACAAGAAGACTACATGTGAATTTCCCTGATTCTAGCTTTTCCCCAAACAGTTCACTGCAGCAAAAGTAAAAGAGCAAATGGTGGTACAGGAGGTCTCAGGAGTGCATTTGTTTAATTCTTGCTCATTTTCTGACCAATGATTTGCTGTTAAGACCATTAAAAGCTTAATATTTTGCCATTTTGGTCTTGGTCCATTTTTTTTGCCCAGAAGTGTATAAATTAGTCAATATAGTTCAATAAATAAATAAATAGGTTTTTATTTCAAAATGACATTTTTCAAAGGACTACTTTTATTTATTTCAGGGGACTTTTATTTCATAATTCCACATTTATTAAATTCAGGTTACTTTTATTTCTTAATGCCACATTTAAACTTTATCGCACGCTCATCGCCGTTATCATGATTGTAGCCATTTAAACCATTCACCAATGAGCTGGGGCTTTGAAGTTATAAGGTGGGATGTATCTATTATCCAGCAGAAATATTGAAAATATTGACCTAGCTATCAATCAGTCTTCTGGTAATTACCAGAAAGGTCGATCTGCAAAAACAGCATCAGTCTGTTTCCAGTTCAGGTGTCATTTGAACGTATCGACCCCTTATATGGATACGACAACATGGAACGCTGTTTGTGCATGAGTACGTACTAGTTATTAGTTTGTTAGTTAACTTGGTTGCCTCGTATGTAGCTTTTTTAGCTGTGAACGATATAGCTAACAAGATTGTGTAGCTGGCATTATCATCTGGCAAGTTAGCAGCTAGCCGATAAAGCCAGCTGCAGAGCCTTGTTCGCTACCTTCATAGTTGGCTAGCTGCAAACTTGCCAGATGATAAAGTCATGTTAAACTTGGGCAGGAATCCCACGTGGACACAGGGGGCAAACTCCACACAGAAAGGCCTCAAGCTGAGATTCGAACAGACAACCTTCTAGCTGTGAGGTGACAGTGTCCACTACACCACCGTGCCGCCCGCTCTGTAACTAGTTAATTACAAACTTTGAGATGATAAAGCTATGATAAATTTGGTCCATTTCATATAGTAGCACAGGACTGTGCTTAGTAGCCTTGCTGTAGCTCTAATAAATATGAAAGTAGCTAACCAGCATGCTAGTAATGTGTAATAATGTCCAGCACAGATCCTACGTGAATAAGTACATAGTTACGCATGGTTAGCCTTGTATCCAATAAAGCGATCGATACGTACAAATGACACTTGAACTGGAAACATACTGACGCAAATTTTGAAGATCAACCATTCTGGTAATGACAGGTGAACCAAGCACCCAAACCTGGGCTGTGTTTTTGAAGCTCATTTTCTGGTCTCGTTGAGAGATGTTGCTCACTAGCGCTAGCGTGATTGGCTCCAGCATAAATGGTTCAGCCAGCCATCTCAATGTAAGTCAATGGCAATATACAAAGTCAAAACACAAAGTCAAACATTTTTTCCTAAAAGAAAATGTAGTCACGATAGGTGTTTTTTCTTCATCTAATGTCTCCCCATGTGCCGATTTGTTAAATTATTGTGTTATTTGGACTGTAATATTTTGTGGATGAATCAGGGACAGTTTGCATCACTGCCGAGTCACTGAATCTACTGACTTACTGAACGATCGGACTTCACGCCTACATAAGGGTCCCCCTTTTCCCTCCCTTTGCAGTCTCTGGCTCCAAAACACTGGGCTTCAAAACACTTTTCACCAAGCCCATAAAGAGTCAATGGGTGACGACACAGTGAAGTTTGTCGATATTTCTTCTACACTCTGGGGGGTGGGGAGGACGACTTATTTTTCATGACACCGGCAGTAGGCAGGGTGTTGGCTGTGGGTGGGAGGCTTGCAGTGGGCTGAACTGGAGTTCTGAGCTGAGCTGGATCACCTCACTCCCTATTTTCTCCCTTCTGAATACACTACTTTTCTGAAATCTCTATTTGCATCATGTCCTCTATCACTGTTGTGAGCTAGGCTTTTAAAGCCTAATTTTCCTGAGGTCCCTTATTTCCTGAGAGAACTACGCTGGAGCTGTTTCTCTAAGTTCAGTATACTCAAGCAGAGCAAAACTCTTAAACATAGGGCATGACCCTGCGATCAGTGTATTGAAGGGGCAGATTCAGATAGACTGGCATGAGGGGTGGGTGCAGCGTGTTCAGAGTCACCGTCCTCACCCTCTGCAGCTGTAATCTCTTTCTCCTTATCTGCATATTATTTCAGCGGAGAAAATACATTTTCATAGGCATTAAGGCTGGCTCCACTTCCCTGAACCATGAGAGTTTCATTTGTGTAAATATTTATTGTGAGCATGGGACTGTCAAGCACTCAAATACTCAATCAAATACTATAATTGGTTTCCATGTCCAATTCTAGTTCTTTTTAAAAATGGGTTTTTAATTTTTTTTTGCAAGAGGCAGTGTGCCATGCTTTGCTGTAGTTATTGTGAAAGATAAGCTCCTCCTTTTATCCTCTTGTCTTTCAATGGGCCTCAGAAGTGTGACATAATGTACAGCACACTCTGTGATTTAAACTGGCTAATAAAACTTGGATGTTTTTTTATCCAGAAACATTTTTCTCATAAAAGGCACTGGATGCACAGAATTATTTTTTCTAACAGCAAGCTAACACTGCTGGGAATGTTATTTATGTCACAACTAGCCTGAGGGCTTTTCAAGCTGGTCGAAACTACCATTAGCATCAAAGAAATTTAAATTGTGTACTCTAATAACTTAAGGAAATTACTAGCAAGAACAGCAACAGTAACAATAAAGATATTTACAGCGATATATACAATTGCACAAAATGAAAAAGAAGTATAATTTATTACACTTATGGGTAACAACAGATGGCTTACGCTTGTGAGCAGTAGCTGGCAATAGCCCTGTGTGTCATATTGTAATTCTGTGACGGGTCACTAACCACTTAGCCATTAGCAATCCGTTTTGTAAATTACACAGAATTTTTTAGATTGTAAAAAATGGGTGAAAAGCATTCTTTTTTCATAAACACTGAAATGCCATAAATTATTTTGAAGGAATTAGGAAAACTGCATTTAATTTCTAATTTCTAAATCAGTATAATTTTTTGACCCACTCCATGCGGTCTCATCTGCAACTACACCCCCCATGCATGACACATTGGGCAATAGTGTCTATCTGGGCGTTCATAAAAATATTATTTCACCACTGAAAATGTTCATTCCGTCATAGAAACAAGATAAACCGAAAAATAGCCCTAAGATATGCCAATACAGCAGTGAAAACTTCTGAGCATAACTTCTAGCTAAGCCATACGTTTGCTGATAGACCTAGCTGAAAGATTTCTGCAGCATGATTCTCTGTAGGAGGACAATGCCCATTGAACGCAGATAAGATTTCACCATCCATATGTAAGTATTACTGCTCAAAATATTTTGGTTATATACTGTACATTATTTTTTTAATTGAGTGTCTTTAAATAGATTAGTGATATTTTATAATGAGGATATTTTACAGTGTAGCGTAAGCATTGTATTGTAAGTGTTCGTAGGTAGCTCAGTGTTTCATTCACCAGATTTGATGTGGTGAAGCTTCAACAAGCTTCAACAAAGAGCTGGGGTTCCAGAAAGGGCCAGTGTGGGTGCACACACCTGATTAGGTATAGGACGGAGTGTAGCACAGTGGGTAGGGAACTGGGCTTGTAACCGAAAGGTCGCAGGTTCGATTCCCGGGTAGGACACTGCCGTTGTACCCTTGAGCAAGGTACTTAACCAGCTGTATAAATGGATACAATGTAAAAATGCTATGTAAAAGTTGTGTAAGTCGCTCTGGATAAGAGCGTCTGCTAAATGCCTGTAATGTAATGTAATGTAATTCTACTAATCAATCACTAGAGTCATCGCTAAGCACCTTGATTAGTAGAATCAGGATCAGGTGTGTGCACCCACACTGGCCCTTTCTGGATAAGACTGGGGACCCCAGCTCTAAAACATGAAAAGCACCTAATTAAGAAAAATTAACAGCTTATTAAAACTCTGGGATTGCTGTTGAGGTTAGTATGAAAACCAGCATACACAGGGGTCCCCCAGGACCGAGTTTGAGAACCACTGTTATAATGGACAAAGGGCATTTTATTCATATTTGGAGAGATTTTGGATACGTTTCAGAACCCCTGGATATTTTAGGCCACTGTACTGATGGAAAGCTTGTAATTCCCACTTGAAAATTATGCAAAAGTGAGTTCCGTGATCCAAAACAGTTGATTTCTTGTGAAATACATGATTATATTGTG